>NC_133538.1:90676426-90977259 GCF_048544455.1 Silene latifolia | reverse complement strand
TAGCTTGTGTCCAAAAGGACATCTTGCTTTTTCTTTTTTTCTCTTATCAAAATATAGACTTGTAAGGCTATGTGTAGGTTAGGCATCATTAACTTATTTTATCTCATAAAATAATTCACCCACTAACACACATCATCCTCATTATTTCGGTCCATATACATAAAGTGGACTACCATTTTATTTTGTCAATTTGTCACTTGTCATACAATATGTCACATGTAGTATGTTACATGTTATTAGTTAACCTAATGCATACTTATCAAATAAATATCATTATATACATTAATTAAATTACGTATAATAAATTGACTAGTGATACTTGATCTCATAAATAAAATGGGTCATATAATTATAATTCACAACATATTGTAATTATAATTAACCATTCATTCTTATCACAATTGTTTCACAAACAATAATCAATTTTAGTAATAAAGTATTTTAATTACTAAAATAAATCTTATTTAATCCAATTACAATAAGATATAAATATTCTCTCTCACACTTGACTTGTTCAATTTTAAGGAATTGATTAACTTGTATCGTCATACAATTAATTAATTTGTCTATTAAGGGAATTGTCCTTTAGGTGTGACTTTAAGGGATCAACTGATCACCACCGTCAAAAGACAGTAATGTCTAACTCTATTTAGCTGATCATTACCGACTAATGATGATGAGTTGACTATATAAATGAATCATCCCTTACGTATTCTTAATTTGAGATTTAAACATGTGATCGCACTATTGTTGCGGACACATACTCCAACAGTAACAACCACGGTAAAACAAGAATATAAATTAAGTTCAAGGTGGCGGAAAACACCTTGACACCGCGATAGCTACTGAAAAAAAAAACTGAGTACTCAAACGGAAGTACAAGGTCTACAGGGAATAAATACCCCTATAACTGAAGTGAAATAAAAGTCGAAAAACAAGAATCAAATAAACTAATAGAGTACGCTAAAACAAGGCGCTAGCTAGCTCACTCGATGCAACCCCAGGAAATAATAATAAGCAACCATCAACCACCTGTCAGTTATAAGAATGACAGTCACAGTCAGTGGGTAGTAACTCGAACGTCCTCTCAGCCATATTACATCACGATAAAGCAACCAAGTAAATAAGACAGATTAATAATATACATATGACTTACCAATTAACTTGTCACACAATTAAACTCATAAGCTCATTATAAAATATTGACAATTTAAACTAAATAAATCAAACGACACACTTAACAAACGTAAACTTATTAAACAAACATATTAAATCAGTTACCACTCAGTAAGGCGAAACGTCAAGATAACCCATCACTGTTACCCTATCCCTACAGTAGGACTACGATAAATATACGGTCCTAATCTAAGTATGGCCACACTCTGAGGACAAACACCCCAATTCGACGATCACCAAGCCTATAAACATCCGGGCTGATGATCCCATAGACTCCATATTAGCCTATAAACAACTCAGCTAATAGGACGACTCCTACCTGCCTAGACTGCCTACACGCAACTACTAGAATACAAGTGAAGCGGATAATATAAGACGATTCTTTATTACTTAAATTGGTCAACTCATTAATGTGAACAAAGCACAAGGCTACGTGTACTATTCTGCAACACAAGGTTTACATTATACATAGTGGATTTGAGGCATGACGGCATATACTTCAAGCAGCTAACACTTATATCAATTAAATATAGACGCAAAACAAGTGACAATGACTACGTACATAAAGACCCTCATTTACATATAAAATAAGAAGACTTACCAAATGCACATTACACCGCACTAATAAGTTGCAGAAAGTATTAAAATCAATGAACTTGCTTGAATATTGTGATAATACGTACATATATCCATGAAATGTCGAAACTATATCACTAAGTATAAGTTTATTTAGCATAAGCTATACTAAAGAATTTTTACAGGCAAACCCCATAAAATTATGTAATTTTAACCAAATATCATATGTATTCTTACAAAAGCACTACCCATTTTACCCATCATCAAGTCTACAAATTTTGCAAAAATGAAATACATAAAACAACAGCTCTAACAAGTCTTGTTTTTTAGGAGATTTATTTAATCATAACTATCACCCCATCCCACGAACTAAGCAAAAACAAATTAATTGGCATACAATGCAAACAAACAGAATAGAGAACCATAACATCACTTGAACGACACTGACCCTAATCTAATATACAAGATCGCAAAAACCGTGACGTAATATTGAGGACAGTCGTCGACGTTACCTTTTAGCGCTTAATCTTTAATGGAATCGTCAACAACGTAATCGTCGGCGTCCGGGTCGTCCGAGTTTGAACCTACGTCGAAATCGGAACGAAAACAGCGTTAAACATACACGTTTTATAGCTACTGCGAAACCTATAATATGAAAACAAGTGGAACGAAAATGATACAATAGTAGGACTTACCGCGAGAAGAAAAGAATGGCGCCAGAATTATAGAAAACCATTAAAAAATGAGAGTGAACGAAACTGCCGAAAATGGGAGTTCGATAAGCAAGAATAACAAAGAACTAGAATAGGATTGGTTTGCGGAAATAAGGACTTTGTTTGATAAACAACTCATTATAATTTTTTTAAACCCTAAGAATATGAGAGATATCCCACTAACCTAGGAGAAAAGAGGGTTTTTAATTTTAACTGCCCACTTGATAAAGATACGCGGTCATTCCGTTACGGTTCTTTATGAAGTTTAGAGATGAAGCTCCGTCTCAAAACGGTCTATCACTATACACAATAATGCGGTCCATTAAAATATAAGCGTATTTCGCTATTAAAGTATGAGTTTCAAAATAATTAATAAATATATTATAAAAATGAACTAACATTTCAAATAAATACGATTTATAAAAAGTTGTACTATCATATTAAATAAATACGACGGCTTATAAAATATATAAAATCATTAAACAAAAATTTAAAACTCGCCATTAACTAATATTATGGCGGAAAAAAGCGGGTGTTACAGGTCACCTTTGAATAAACGGTAGCGAAGGAGTTATCACACCACAAGGCACTCTTACTAGTCCTTAGTCCATGGGTCAAGGATACTAGTATGACACATCCTAGGGTGTCTTGAGAGTATTCTAACAAATAAAATCTCAAGGAGAAAAATTATCTATAAGGGCCTTATATACACTTGTCAAGCTTCCCAAATAGGCATTTTCACAAAATTTTCCTAAAATGCAACTACATGCCATGATGCAACTATTATATATACAACTCTAATGCATATGCTACTATCAACTAATATGCCATATAAACTAGATGCAAACTCTTAACAACACATTGGTTTGTACCACATCAATCAAAATATAGCCACATTGTCATTAGCATATAAAAGAAGGAATGAGATTTGGAAAGATCATACCATGCGGTCTTCTATTTCCTTCATGCCTCGAATGTGGTGTAGTCGACCCAATGCGATAAGAGTGACAAACAAACAAATATATACAATATATACAATTCTACACTACAAAAGAAGGAACATGGTTTTTGATTTTTTAAAATTTTTAAAATTTTTATGATTTTTGAAATAAGTGTAGATGTTAGATGTTAGAATTCCCCATCCTACACTTAGAATGGACATTGTTCTCAATAGACAAAACCATAGGGAATTATTCAAATGAATGATATGATGCATGATTTTACACTAAATGCACACTATATGTGAAATATTTACATATGATGAGTATATATAGATGATGCAAACTAAACTAAGCTATATGATGCATGCTTTATATTGTTTGGAGAGCAAATTTAAATTAACTCGGGTTGCTTATGAATGAACTTCCCCAAACCGAAGAAAACACTATCTCTAGTGCAAAAAGAGGGAAGTTTATTCACAAGCAAGCAAATGCAATGCATGAGAAGTAAGTTGTCATTTTAGATTCTTTACGGTGGGAGAAAAAAAGATAGTCACCTCAATGTTACCGAGGTGTGACTCCTTTGGTGGTGCTAGGACTCAAAAACTCTCATCCATCAAAGAGTCCAAAATGAGACTGTAAATGCTTTAAGCCAAATGTTATATAAGCTATACAAGACAAGTCAACAATGTAAACAAGAGATAAAAACAAAGAAAAAGGAGGGGTAGGAGACTCACAATGGAATAGGTCGAAATGGTAGCATAAGCCATCAACCCCACACTTGTGTCGTCTTCCTTCATGCTTTGTCAACCATCAACTTTCACTCATTTCATCATCATCATCTCCCTCCATGGACCCGGAGGCATCATCATCATCCTCTTCTTCTTCAATTCCACTTGAACCTTGCTCTTCATTATCATCATGGCTAGACCCATTACCTTCCCCATCCTCATCATCAACAACCTCCTCAATCTCCATAGTTTCTCGGGCATCTCCTTCTTTACCTCTAGAAACTTGAGGAAAGAACACTTTCCTATCGCCCAATCCGGTAAAGAACTCTTGGGATCAAGGAGTCCTTGCCTAGCAAGGTGATAAAGGGGCGGATATTGGGCGTAATAAGCGTTCACCCGATCATTGTAGGCTTCTTTATGGATATGCTTCATGAATTGTATCAAGTAATCATTGCGCGTCACAATACTAGGATCATTTGTTTTGAACTCTTGGTAGGCAAAGTGATAAGGAGGTACCACTAAGGAGGAGGTTTCTTCATTTGGACATTGTTTCTGTTTGATGATGTTCTTGGCAATATTTGAGACGGGGAGAAGGTAGTTGTAATGACGAGTGTTGAGACGGCAAATTTTCCCGGGCAAGATAATAGAATTGGCATCCTTGATCACCCACTCATATTCTTGGGCGGAGTTGTCATGTTTTACCCAATGAAACTTGTGGATCAAAGATTGCATGTCAAGGAGGTTGCCACCTTTAACCAGTTTGTAGATTTTGTCTTCATTGAATTGTGGGTTAAAGTGCTTTGCCAATCTTGTTATCAGGCCTCCATTTATAATAAAAGACACTTTCTCTTTACCTTCCTTGAAGTCTAACCATCTCTTAATCAACAATTGAAGGATATTATATTCATTCTTAGATTTCCCTTGGGCATTCATTTTGGAATCCAAGTAGGTGAAGTCGAGTTCTCAAATACTACGGTTTTCTATGTCTATGGGTACTCTATCGAGTGGGGCTTACACTATCAAGTAAGTATGTTTTTATACGAAATAGTAGTCTGTCTGATGGGTACTCGATCGAGTACGTGTGGCACTCGATTGAGTAAGGGGCACTCGATCGAGTAAGTGAGTTTTACGGGCTGAGTTTGACGGATTTTGTAAATGATGCGAGATAAGTATAAAAGGTTGTCCGTCACTTTTCTTAGTTTCTTTTATCTATTCTAAAACCTAAGTGAGGACAAAAGGAGTTACGTAGTTTGTTTGTCATTGCATCATTAGCAAATCCCGGAGCTAGAGGCGTCGGATTTCATCGTTCTTTACACCGTTGTGATCCTTTTGTCGAGGGTAAGCTTTACATATAATTTTTATATTGTTTTGTTAAAGTTGGTTAAACCCTAATTGGGTGATTTGGGGGTTTTGGGGAGTATTGTTGATGTTAAATTGTGATTGTATGATTCCATGTTTGATAGGAAGTAATTTCAGAGAAGGACGATGTTGATTAGTTGATTGTGACGATCTTGTTGATTGCTGTTCCTGGTAGGGTTTCCCTACTCAGTATTAATTACATGATATGTTTGGTGGTTTCATTGTCATTATTGTTAAAGTATATTGTTGGTGGTTGTGACGGTTGTTGGTTGTATTGTTGATTAATATCGTTGATTGTTGTTGTATCTGTCTGTGGTCTTCGGGGTGCGTCCCTGGCTGAGTGGAGTCACTTGCGGGAGTGGCTTCATGCCCTTGATTCGCCTTCTGTGGAACCCGCCACAGAATGGATGTGCACATTAATGAACATGGGTTTATCGCTCGATGGAGATGAGTGGGGCTTAGGTGGGAATGGCTGCGGTCCTCCCCTGGCGGTGTGGAGTATCTGTTGCGATGGGTACTCTGGCAAGACTACACACTTTAGTGTGTAGTCAGTTGTGTGGAGATTGATTATGGAGTTTGGAGGATTGTTGTGTTGTTGAGCTGTTTGTGTACTTGTTTCGTTGTGGCTTTGTGTTGTGTAATTAGTACTGACCCCTTTAAATGTTTTAAAACTGTGGTGATCCATTCGGGGGTGGTGAGCAGTTATTGAGCAGGTATGAGACGGTGCGTATGGGATAGCTGGGATGAGTTACCACGTTGCAGTTTAGAAGTCTTCCGCTATGTCTGACGCTCGATAGTATTTTTGACAGTAGACAGTTTGAGAACTTGTATTTCTTTTTAACAGTTTTGGTATTGGCATGTAATCACGTTAAACACTATTTAGTTTTAAGTATGTTTCGTTATTGTCTTATGATTATCATTGTCTCGGGAAACCGAGATGGTAGCACTTCCATGCCTTAAGTGGTCCTGGAAAGGCACTTGGAGTATGGGGGTGTTACAAAGTGGTATCAGAGCGACGATCTTGAAACCTGTAACCAATGAAACTAATGAACATAGGGAGTCAAATTAAAATGAAACCGGGGTAGAAGTTGTAGGAGCTAATGCAATGACTTGGGAGACGTCCTAAAGTCGCGAACTCGCCCTATAATTTTGAACTGGCCACCATGGGATATGAGTCGAGATCACTATGTGTTTATTTTGTGAATTGTGTACCTATATAGTGATGTGTGGCATGAATCAGTGTGATTTTATATGTTGTTGTTTGAAAGCATGTTAAATGATAGTTGGTTTACAAGGTTGTTTGGAATTGTTGGAAAAGTATGTGAGAAGGATGAATGATGTGGTGGAAAAAGGAAGTAGTTGATCTGTGATAATATGTGATGAATAATGATGTTGCAGGATGAAAGATTTATAATGTGTCTATACTAATAACATGTGATTAGAGGATGTGACATGATTTTACATAATTTTGTTTGCGTAAACTTAAATAATAAGTTTATATACTTGTCTACTGTTGTATCATATGCACTTGTTAGATGAAGAATGTGGTTGGAATGGGAAGAATTGATTGGAAAAGATGGAGTGTCAATTGCATGAGAATATGAATTTCGTGATTATGAATATGTTTAGGTGACGAAGTGGGTTCGTAATATTGTTGCATTGGTAACATGGAAATAGGATTTGTAATGTATGAGTAGACCTGGCAAAACCCGATCCGACTCGACAAAACCGATCCGACTCACTCGATATCGAACCCGTCTGACACCTCAAAATACAAAACAATCATTACACCTGAAACCGACCAAGTCCTATCTGACATAACCTGATTCTTATTAACATCCGATAATCGATATAACCCGAATCTCACGACACCGAAGCCGATTAAACCCGACAAGGAAAAAACCCGACCTGAGTAAGACTCGACTATCCGATACAAACCTGAATAAGACTACGTCTATAAGATTATAACGTTAAATTTATAAATTAAGTCTTTTTTGTACTTTTTTAAAATTTGTTCTATGAATGTCAATGTCTTATATACGAGTCCACTAGAATCGTACAAGTTTTAACATTTAGTTTATTTAACTCGTAGATCAATAAGCTTGACTAAATTTATGTTTCTATTTTAATTGTGTGCATAAATACACTCTTTTTTCATTGCATCTGATAGATTAATGTAGTTTTTTTAACGATTTATCGAAACTTAATTGAGATTAGTTAGTTGAACCATTTATTTTGCTTTTCAAAAATTGCAAACTTTGCATAAATTTTGTGAGAGGGCCACTATCCGTCTTCAACTTGTGACGAATAGTGGCCATTTTCAATGAGACGGACTGTAAATTTTCAAAGGAACGTAAATGAAAAGATATGACATACAAGTACAACCTATCATAAAACCCAAATTGGTTACTTCCTAATTACTTCCTCCATTCAACTCTACTCTACCATTTTGCTTTTTCACGTTCGCCAACGCGTGTTTTACGCGGGAAATATCGTTAGCTACGTATTTGAAAAAATTATAAAAGTTAGATATTTTTAATGAACTAGCAAAGACGAATCAAACAAGATCCCACATGAATATATTTTCACTTATGTATTGAGAGAAAATCGAGAATAAATGTGTATTTGTAAATAGTGTAGAAAATAGAAATAGGTAGAGTGGAGTTGAATGGAGGAAGTACTAGTCTTCTAGATAACTTGTCTTTGTGGGCAAGCCACAATTCACAAGTCACAAACCAACGTTGTACATAAACAGAAAATGGAGAATGGGGCAATGTGGGTGACTTTTTTTTTTGGTAATTTATGTGGGTGATTTAATTATGGAGAGTATTTTTGATTACTTCGTACGTTTTTAGTAAGAACGTCAGGTGATCAGCAAACATAGATATTTAAATAAGACGGTTTTATACATATTTATTTTAAAACGAGTTCTTTTAATATTTACTTTATTTAATATTATTATACATTAAAGTTTATTTGACTAAGGTCTTATTCTTTTTGACCGAAATCAATCCGAGTTGAGTTAAATTTAACTGGACTTAATAGAGCAAAACTGAATTGAAATGAAATGATTGTAGCTGAACATAATCAAATTGAGCTAAACTGAACTAAATGTAGTTGGACTGAATTGAACTTAATTGAGTTAAATGGAACTGAACTTAAAGAGCTAAATCGAGCTGAACTGAACTTAATTGAGCTAAACTAGGTTAAATTGAATTGAACTTGATTGAGCTAAATTGAGCTGAACGGAACTTAATTAAGCTAAACTGAACTTATTGTAGCT
This sequence comes from Silene latifolia, assembly GCF_048544455.1. Taxonomy (NCBI): domain Eukaryota; kingdom Viridiplantae; phylum Streptophyta; class Magnoliopsida; order Caryophyllales; family Caryophyllaceae; genus Silene; species Silene latifolia. Next base: position 90,968,483 of record NC_133538.1, on the reverse strand, counting down.
AAACAGAACTAAGTGTAGTTGGAGTGAATTGAAGTGAATTGAACTGAACTTAATTGAGCTAAATCGAGCTAAATTGAACTAATTGTTGCTGAACTAAACTTAATTGAGTTAAAGTGAGCTAAATATAGTTCGACTGAATTGAATTGAACCTAATTGAGCTAAATTAAACTAAATTTGATTGAGCTAAATTGAACTTAACGTAAGTTAAGTAAATCTAAATTTGCATTTAACTTAGATAAACATAACTTAGCTTGAACTTAACTTAAATTTAAACTTTACTTAATTAAATTAAGTTACCAAATTTAACTAATTAAGCTTATGTTAACTCAACTAACTTAATTAATAAAATTTAACTTAAATAAACATAACTAGCTTATAAGCTACATTTTGAGGTTCAGGTCAATTTGAGGTTTGTTAATTATAGTTAGGTTAATTCGAATTTGGGTGAATTTAAGTTCAGGTGATTTCACAATCGAGTGAAAAAGTATTGATTTTCTTTAATTACCAATCTATGTTTGATTTTCATTTTTTTGAGTTCAAATTTTATCGTAAGTCCTATGTCTAATGGTATCATAAAATTATTTAAATATGTCATTTATTGGTATTTCACATTCCATATTATATAAATGAGTTACTTACTTCGTAAATTCATAATCAATCGAGCAATGGTAATTAGTCTTAAATTTAAAATTTTAATACAATATCTTACATATTTTTTTTAGTAATAACTCTCCATATTCTACTGTATAATACTAAAGAATGACCTAGAAATGGACAAGTTGTGACCCGTTATAACCCGATAAGAATTAGTATTTAATTTTTTTTAACCCGATATGAACTGCTACATGAATTTTAGTCGAACTAACCCGAACCGTAACAACCGTCACCCGACCAAGTGTTCCATATTCTGACCCGATACCCGAGGTAAGTCATAACACGAAATAATCCGACCGAACCCGATCCGACCCAAAAATGTACACGACTCGAATCTATCCGACATCATGATAAACTGAACCTGAAATAACCCGACTCGAATCCGACTAGACCCACCCGATTGCCACCTCTATGTATGAGTATTTTCTGTGTTACGAAAAGTTATAAAATTAAAGCATGCGGGTAGTACATGATCGATAAGTTGAATGTTATATGAGCATGATAGATGTTATTGTTTGGCTTTTGGTAAGTAGTAACATGTGGTTAGGGATAGTGGTTTTACAAGCATCGAATCGCTTTTGTTCACCTCATTGATGTTTAAGTTGTTTGAAAGAGAAAATCAAATAGTTATGTCGTCTGATTACAGCAAAGTCGTTTTTAAACTGTTATAACTTGAAATGAATAATTGATTTTGGTGTGATTCTAACTGGAGGTGATTGCTTGTTCTTTTACGATTCCAACGATAGGTCACACGCCCAAAACGATCAAGAAACGAGTGAGATATGACCGTTTTATGAAAATTGGACAGTGCTGAGAAATGCGTAGGGTACTCGATCGAGTGGCCCTCACTCGATCGAGTGCACCTCTTGTTACTCGATCGAGTAACCCTTATTCGATCGAGTAGCCCTGGTAATTTGTTTTACGTGCCTCTGACCTTCACCTACTCGATCGAGTAAGCCACTAACTCGATCGAGTAACCTTTACTCGATCTAGTGACCCCTGTTTTGAGTCATATGCTTATCTTTTGACTTCGTTACATATTATGCTTAATTGAAAGGTGTTATATTGCTTCCTTATGTATTGTTTCACGTATGTGTTGGTCCTGATGCGTAAGTTACCCAATCTTGTGATGTAAGGAGCGGCACCTATGGTGAGTATGAGTTTGGTGGGTCGGAGATGAGTTATATGTGGTCGTGATAGATAGTGGAAAAGAAAAAAAAAAGATTGGTATGGCTTATTGAGGCTAGAGCATGTTTTGTGAAATGGGATGAGTGATATGATTTTGTATTGGGTAATATAAAAGTAAGGGAATATGGGCAAGGAATGGTATGAGTCTATGCAACGTGAGAATGACAAGATTGAAAGGAAGGATGTGGATAGTAGCAACTTGTGATGTGTAAGGAGTTATGGAGAGAGATGGTTAGCAATCGCGTGAGTTAAGAATATATGTAGTGAAAGACCGTTGTAAAGGGATGGAGAAGAGTGGTATATAGTGAACTTAGTGGAAACATGTCGCGACATGGATTTGCAGATAGTGAGTGAGTTTGGGAATTCGTGGTGTCAAGAGGTTAAACTAATATGTGATTTCCTTCGGCAAGTAACGGGGAAGAGTTTGGAGATCAGTGCGAGTAATATCATGAGATGGTCTGGACTGATTTGTGATAAGTGTGAGTAATAGCAGGATAAGAAAAGATCGATGGTAAGAAAGATTGAGATGGTACTAATATGAAATAATGGAATTTGAGTTTTGGAGCAACGAAAGGGTAACTGGATTACTAAAGAGTTAGGTAGAAGGAATAAGGAGTTAAGCTATTAATTGGTATTGTTGAGTGTAAAGAGAAAAGAAGGATAAAAGTAAGTTGAGAAAAATATTGACCGTAGTTATGTGATAAGAAGTAAGGAATCGTCGAGATTTATGATACTATCATGAGGATGTTAGTTAATGGTTATATAGGAGTTTCAGGACAACATGATTAGTCATGAGTTTCGAGGAACTAAGGGAGTAAGAAGTTGGTAGAGTATCTGTATGATATGAGATTTTGGTGGAGAATTAGATGAGGATACAATTAAGGATGAAATTGGAAATAGTGTTGAGGTTATTTTTGTTGATGGATTTGATGTTTGTTATTTGGGATATTAAACAAAGATAGGAAAGAAACCGTGATGTTTAGAGATTTGTGTAAGAGGTTTGCTATTCGAGCAATGGTGGTATTTTTGTTTTGTCACTAGTGGTTAAGGGTGATGATAGATAAGAAAGATAACAATTCTAAAGAGGTTGATTTTGTAGAGACCAGATTGATATGTATGGTTGTAAGAGGGTATAAGATGTGGCTATGTGTGGTGGTTGTTAGTAGTTGAGTATTAATGGTATGGTTACATTTGGCAGGGGGTGATGGATATGCGAATGGGAGAATGTGTTATGAGGGCCATGCGAGTTAAGCTCGGGGGAGAGGTAACCTTTACCAACTGGTACTCACGTGATCAGGATTGACTAGTTGGATGTGATTACGGGTTTATAATGTGAATAAATGTTTGTGTGAGGTTCTGACCTCACAAGAAATGGTATGGTGTGATAGTTATAAGGTTGTTATATGAATGTTTTGTGATATATGTTGGATATGGTAAACTAATGGAATGATGTTCAAAAGTGATAGTTTGGGTGATCTGGCATGGCTAGTTATACTTGTATGTGTACTCATGATATATGTTTATTCCGTGAAAGGGTATGGATGATATTCATGAGCTTCTTGTCTGTTTATTCTGTATAATATGTTGTGTTATGATCTTGTAAAGCAGTTTTGAGTAAGTTTTCTTATCCGAAAAGTTATACTGAGTCTGTGCTTATGGGAATTGTATGTGGTTGTGATGTCTATTGAGGTGGTTGTTGTGCCTCGGGTGGTGATCCGGGCACGGTACTTCGTGCTGTGATGCAAGTGTTTACGCGCTGCGGTGCGACTGTTGGTGACAGTGTTGCGATGCTATCACTGGTTGTGGTGGAGTAGGCGGGATGATTACGATTCGAGTTTCGAAAGTACCTACCACTTATGCATAAATTGTTGTTTTGTTGCTGCTGTTTCCTTTGAGTTTCAGTTTAGACAGATAGACGGTTATTTTTTTTATTGATGTTTCTTACCAGTTTCAGCTTGGAAGTAAGGGTAGAGGTCCGATATGAAAGATAAGTGGGTATGTTTCCGTTATTGTTATGATATAGTAACATTCTGTTGATGGGACACAGTTGCGAGAGGTTGTTGGAGTGGTTGTTATCTTATTTTAGAGGAAGCATTGGTTTACATAGTAATGTTGCGTGATTTGTGGAACATGTGTTGTTCTGATATAGAAGCTTCAAGTGGTTCATAATCTCATATAGGAACACTGAGTATAGGGTGTTGGAAATTAATATCATGTTAAGGGATGAATGAGTTTTGCGGTAATAAAAGAAAATAAATTGAGGATCTAGTGTGAGTGTGCGTAACAAGTGTGGATCGTGAGTTAGGCTTTTGGCGATAGGTGTTTTATATAGAGAGGTATGTTGTGTTGCGGTAACGTGGAAGAGTTGGAGGGTTGGTTATGCTAAGGGTTTTGTGCTATTGGTTAGATGGAGTGCAGAATGAATTGAGGTATGAGAAATGTTTAAGTAAGAGAGCCTTGGAAATAGGAATGGTTATAGGTATGAGGTTATAGGCTGTTATCTTTGACACGTGATGGTGATGAGGATAATGAGAAGATATAGCTGAGGATTTAGTATTAGTGAGTTACGAGGACGTAACATTTGTCTTAAGCGGAGTAGGATGCGATAAAACAGAGTTTCATGGTTGCGCATGTTGTAGTATAATTGGAGGTAGAGTGTTGGTGTAGCATAAAGGATGGATCTTTGTTGTGATTGATTTTATTAAAGGTCATGGTCGTGCTTGTAGTAGTTCGATGTTTGGGAATGGGAGAATATTTCGATAGTGCTGACAGTTGGATGATGAGTTTATGAGTTCTATAGTGCTGACAGTTGGATGATGATGTATATGAGTCCTATAGTGTTAACAGTTGAAGGATGAGGTCATGAGTGTGAGTGAACTTCGGGGACGAAGTTCCTTTTAAGGGTGGTAGAATGTAACATTCCGTTTGATGCCTATGAGTGTCTTGATATTGGATTTTCTAGTGGATAATATGTTAGTGAAACGGAGCTAGAAGCGTTTGTGGATGGTAGTTGGTAGTGTATGGAGTTAGTGCCGAGGGAGACTATAATGTAGTTGATACGATTGGCACATGTTGTGGAGGTAGGCATAGTTGGTGGAGTTGGTGTTTAGAGTTCCTGTTTGATAGGTGGGGTTTCGTTTTGTTAAAGTTGGTTAAACCCTAATTGGGTGATTTGGGGGTTTTGGGGAGTATTGTTGATGTTAGATTATGATTGTATGATTGTATGTTTGATAGGAAGTAATTTCAGGGAAGGACGATATTGATTAGCTGATTGTGACAATCTTGGTGATTGCTGTTCCAGGTAGGGTTTCCCTACTCAGTATTAATTACATGATGTGTTTGGTGGTTTCATTCTGATTATTGTTAAATTATATTGTTGGTGGTTGTGACGGTTGTTGGTTGTATTGTTGATTAATATCGTTGATTGTTGTTGTATCTGTCTGTGGTCTTCGGGATGCGTCCTTGGCTGAGTGGAGTCACTTGCGGGAGTGGCTTCACGCCCTTGATTCGCCTTCTGTGGAACCCGCCACAGAAGGGATGTGCCCATTAATGAACATGGGTTTATCGCTCGATGGTGATGAGCGGGGCTTAGGTGGGAACGACTTCCGTCCCCCACTGGCGGTGTGGAGTATCTGTTGTGATGGGTACTCTGGCAGGACTACACACTTTAGTGTATAGTCAGTTGTGTGGAGATTGATTTTGGAGTTTGGAGGATTATTGTGTTGTTGAGCTGTTTGTGTACTTGTTTCGTTGTGGCTTTGTGTTATGTAATTAGTACTGACCCCATTTAAATGATTTAAAAGTATGGTGATCCATTCGGGGGTGGTGAGCAGTTATTGAGCAGGTATGCGACGATGCGTATGGGATAGCTGGGATGAGTCACCACGTTGCAGTTGCAGTTTAGAAGTCTTCCGATGTGTCTGACGCTCGATAGTATTTTTGACAGTAGACAGTTTTGAGAACTTGTATTTCTTTTTAACAGTTTTCGTATTGGCATGTAATCACGTTAAATACTATTTACTTTTAAGTATGTTTCGTTATTGTCTTATGATTATCATTGCCTCGGGAAACCGAGATGGTAGCACTTTCATGCCTTAAGTGGTCCTGGTAAGGCACTTGGAGTATGGGGGTGTTACAAGTTCGGTCATATCGGTAGCCTCTTTCCTAGCAATCAAGGTGTTGGAAATAGACCAATGCCAATATCGTATACCCGGATGATGGATACACAAGGCGCTACACTCTCTAAAATTAGTCAACTTCCTCTCGGAAATCGCCTTCCAAAGTGGGTTGGCATCAAAGTTGTGGGGTTTTTTGTCCAAATCCCAAAGGTCCTCAATTCCAAAAACCTTTCCGAAATCATCCTTAATCATCCTCCTATTCCTGTTCTCAAGACGGAATTCGACATATTTCCGAGTTTCTACCTTATACTCCTTCAAAGAGCTTATGAACTCCAATGTGAGGGAAGGGTAATTTAGTTAAGTCATTTCGAACAAGGTAGACAATCCCATGGACTCGAAAAATGCTCTTGTTTGGTCTAGCAGCCCGAATTTCCCCAAAGTGTCTTGACATACAAACTTAGTGGCGATAATTTTCTTCCTATCAAGGGATTCAAAGGTATTTATATGCTCATTGGAAATAAAAGGTACCTACGGATAATCTTTTAGTTGCTAAATATCCGGTAAAGTGGTAGTAACTTCTTCAACGGCCTTAATGACTCCCCTTTCTTGCTCCATAGCTTGTTGTACCACCACTAGAGCATTAGATGCTAGAACCTTTTGCCTCTTGGATAAAGTTGGGGCTTTGGGTGCTTTGGTGTTGTCCTTTGTCCTTGCCATTGTTGATTTTTCCTTCAAATTTGTGTCAACAAACCTTTAGTATGCTTAAATTCTCCCTTAATCTTCCAATTTCAATCAAATTTGAAATCAATTTGGGGGTTTTTGGATTTCACCCTAACTCTATAAATTTTGGTTGATTTTGTGAAGATTTTGATGTTTGAAGGACTTTTTTGGACAAAGAAGTGTCGCTCGACCACATATGGGGACGGGCGGTTTTTGATTCAGGAACTTTGCTTTAGCTCTGGGGACGCCCTTCCCGAGCACGCCTCGAGTGGATCGAGCAATGGGATGCCCGTCCTGAAGCAAGCCCGGGCGGATTCTGCTGCGGCTCATTTTTTTTCTTTTCTTCCTTGCTTCAGCCCCCATGAGCTCATGCCCATGGGGATCCCTTTCCCGCAATCTTTTCTTCTCCATTTCCGATTCCATTGTCATGAGGTTGCACTACAAAGGCTTGGCTAGCCTAGGCAATTGCTTCCCCACACTTGATCATCAAACACTACACATTCAAAACACATTAAAATTCCTCCCTCACTTGCTCTCATGTTACAAAAATTATACAACAAGGAATATAAAATGCATTGCAAAAATTGAATAATGTACAAGTTAAATGAAATGCAAGTTAAGAGGTTAGAATATTTACAAATGTTGGTTTAGGGAGGACTCCACCAAACTCTCTTTTTCTTGAGAGGTGTCAAGGGGGTAAAGCAAGGGCGTTGTTGATGTTACTCAACGCCTTGAAGAAGTAGTCAAAGGCTTGTTCATTGTCATGATAGAGGTCTTGAATAGAACTTGGCACATTGTTGTCTTCATTCATGTAGTAGCCGGAGTCAAATAGGTGACAAGGATCTACAAAGCCTTGGTCTAGAGTCATAGCATTCCCAATGGAAGGGTTAACAAATCCTTCAAATTCGTCATCCCATAGACCACATAATTCCCTTGCTTCTTTCCCTATGTTGGGAGGATCATGAGTTGGCAAGAGCAACTCTTTTTCCTTGTTAACATGGCCAATGAGGCCTCCATTAATACTTGTCATGGGTGAGCTTTCCAAGCTCTCATTCTTGTTGTGAAAAATTCCATGCTCTCCGAATAGAGCCACTTCAACATCGTCAATATCTTTCTTCTAATTGGGCAGTGTATCTTTGCCCTTCACTTTAAGATTTCCATCGTTCAGTTGTCCTTTTGTGGACATGAGCCACCTGCACGCTAAGTAAATCTGTGGACGTACAACAGTCTGAAAGCCACGCTCGGTGGCGTAAAAAATGCTTTTGACTAGATCACTTTAGATCGGTCGGTTTCGTCTCGGCAAGGGGCTCGAAACGATGCAAGAGATGTTCGGAGTCGCCACCAAGCATTTGTAGGATTCTTGGAACCCGTTCGAATCCACTTTATACCTAGGTCAACCAAGCCAAAAAGCGGTGTTTGACATAGGTACTAAAGATAAGGAGTCGTCCCTCTTTAGCATCCTAACTCTAGAATGACTCTCGTTTGCCCTGGATAAGGTCCTCCACTATCCAAAGTTTCTGAGTAAGAGATGAAGGTACGTATTGGGAAGCTCTTTAATCGGATACCCAATCCCGCCCGCGGTAGCGGCCTCTACTGATCGAACATGGTTGGTTAAATGAAAAAGTTGATAAAACGGGTAAATGCATGAATGCACATCCACCAGTTTAAACCTAACATTTGAGCTTTCTATGTCGGTTGTTTATCAAAATATCAACTAATTGATGTCAAGTTAGATTTAAAGTTGATTTGCAAGCAAGACAGAAATTAAACATCCATTTACCGAGTTAGTTTCATGGTGCATAACGTTATCCATTTGTCTTAGAAAGGCGTTTTCCAAATACAAAGTAAAAGGGTAGGCTTGCCACCTGATCCGTCCTGTTTTCGCGTAAACCGAAGTCGGGATCATCCTAAACAAGTGCTCGAATAGAAGTAGGACCTGCATCAGGCCGCCTATTGTGGCGCGAGCCATCAGGGGATGCAAAGGGACCTGTCCTGGTTAGACAAAAATGGAAATCAGTAAGCCTGTATAGGCGCAAGGCTGCTGACGGTCAAAAGGGACGTCTTCTGACTGTTGAAAACGTTTGTAAGACGGTTTGTAAAGGGGTATTTGAACCCGTATTTGTTTGAAAAGGTTGTTTAGACCGCTTTTGTGTTAATATGAAGAACGAGACTTGAATAATCATCATTGTATTGACGATATTCGATGTCGGGTCCGGTTTTGCAAGCTTGACATGAATAGTTTTGAAAAATTATTATGAACTAGTTGTATTAAGTTCATTTGTTTGTAATTAGTCAATGTTCATCATCGTACTCGGGTTTAAACCGACATGGTATGTGGAACCAAGGATGACTATGCTTGTATGACTAATATGTTTGTTTTTGAAATGTAAAGAAATAAATAAAAAGGTTTTAAAATGCCTTTTAAATGTAATTAACTAAATGTTATCACCGAAACATGGATTAAACAGTCATGGTATGAGGAACTAAGGGTGAACACGATTTTATGGATAAAATTTTATCATAAAAATGATTTGAAATTGTAAAAACAGATTGTAAAATGAAATGAGAAGGGAAAGAATTAACACAAACACATTTGAGTTCTGACCTGGACACCCCATTGATGCGCGAGGCACCTAATGGTGACTTGGGGCTTCTGTTTCCGGTCAAAACTCGGTTTTCGCTCATTCTATTCGTATTTTGGACCATGTTATGCATGTTTTAGCATGTTAAGATCATAAAAATAGATAAAAAGACATAAAAGAAGAGGATTATTACACCCTCATACTTACATGCTAGGTTCAAGACGAGAAATCGACGGAAATGTAAAAACTTGTTAGGTCGTAAAACTCGGTTTGAAAACCGTTTTAGCAATGTAAAGAGTGTTTTTTTTAGTTTAGTGATAGTGTATTGGTTGAAGTGGTCGGTCAACTTATTTAATGCACGATGACGGTACCAAACAATGTGTATAGCTTGTATTTTCGATTGGTTGGTCGAAAATACGTGTCGGTTTGTGACTTGAGAAGTCGAGTCTAGAATTTTATGGGAGAAATGAGGGGGCAGACACTCGTGTACCTTCAAATGGTGGCATTTGAGGGGTATTTATAGAGGATTGAGTGGTTGTGTGCATTTTGAGCAACGTGGCCGTATGAGCTACTCAAAGAGGCGCAAGCCATTTCGCGGGTCTTTGAGCTGTCTTGTCATTATCAAGCAATTGAAATCATGATTTGTTTTATCCTAGGTTTCGGATGGCATGATTATTTTACTTAACTATTCAAGTATACCGTGTATACTTAACATGTAAGCTTTGTGATGTTTGTTTTTTGTGTTTGACTCCGTTTGACTCGTTGTTGGAGTCAGGATTTGAATTTTTGAGACGATTTTTGGTCCGGTGTCGATTTTGACTCTAGTTAGTGTCACTGCGACCCCGTCGTCGTGCATAAAACAATCCAGGTACTTTTGAAAAGTTTTGAAAATGGTTTGTTTTCGAAATTGTTTTGAGTTTTCTGACGTATAGGTATACAAAATTGTCGATTAAACGTAGCGATTCCTAAGCATGTTATAGGCCGATAATCAACGGGTGTTTTTTGGGGATTCATCAGATACTGGGTATCTACAGAGCCCCCACTTTGAATGAGGCTTGGACAGAGCGAAAGTCAAAGTATATCCCCCAGGTCAATCGAAGATTACAACCCGGACACCGAAACGACGTCGAGGCGGCTCTAAAGGATTCGGGCCAAGGACCTGCCGTCAGGAAGGGCGACGCCAAGGCGACTCGGGGATAAGAGTCAAGGACCTGTCATCGGGAACAGTTTAGAGTATGTCGACTGTCCATGTGGGTCATTTAAAGTCCGTTAGACTACGTACAAAGGCTCGCAAGCCATAGGAATGAGTCATACCTGGGGCATCTTCGGGATATGTCCTTGAATTATTTATTGTTTGCGTGCGAAGGCTTGGCAGCCGTGTTGCGGATATGTTGGGGCTCGCCAGCCGCGTTGAAGGTGCGTTTTGAGGCTCGCCAGCCGTGTTGAAGGTGCGTTTTGAGGCTCGCTAGCCATGTTGAAAGTGCAATTTGAGGCTCGCCAGCCATATTGAGGATGCATTTTGAGGCCCGCCAGCCATCTTGAAGGTCGAATGATCGACGCTGGGAAATAGACTTGTTGGACGGGCTTATTTCGAGAGGTTTGTTGAGTTAGTGGGCTCCGTGGGGAGGTCTCTGATATCCTGCTGGGGGAATTTAGGTGTTTATATTGGATGTTTGTGGCGCCGAAAAGACATATGCTTGAGCCTTGCTCTTGTGGTTGGCGGTGATTTCGAATTTCGAAGGGAGGTACCGGTTTTTATTGCCGTTGTTCGGAGTTTGTAGACATAGCGGATGTGAATTCCGCCATTTGATGTGTGTTTGGGAGATAACGGTTATAATTCTGTCTCCCTGTGATTTGAAATTTGTGAGGAGGAGTGAATTTGAATTTCACTTTCCTGTTCGAAGGAGTGACGGTTTTTAATGCCGTTTGTTTGAAATTGTGGGAAAATAACGAATTTTTAATGTCGCTATTCTGTATTTGTTTGAAAAAAGACGGTTTTTAATTCCGTCGTTTGAAGTTTTGTGAAAATAGCGAATTTGGTGTTCATTATTTTGTATTTGTTGGAAAAATGATGGTTATTAATTCCGTCGTTTGAAGTTTGTGAAAATAGCGAATTTGAATTTCACTATTTTGCTTTTTGTGATTTGAAAATGAGGATTTATAATTCCGTCGTTGAAAATAGGGAATTCGTGTGGAAATTGGGCTAGAGCCCAAAATCTCGCTGATTAAGCACTGAACACGCCAAAGAGGCGCGAGACATCCTGTGATGCAAGGGGCATCCTGTTATGCAAGGGGCTCCCCCCTTTTTGTAAAGAGACTCGGATTTGTAATAGTTTGAATTTTTGAGGAAAAACTGACGTCGTGTTATCAATTTTGATTTTTGTGGAAAAAAAACGTAAAATTTTCGAAATTTTCGACTGACATGGAAACGATATGTCATAGATCGGGCCCACTAGCCCTTCCCCTACAAAAGAAGAGAAAAACCTGTATGTTTAAAGCTGCGTCATGGAAACCGTGTCGGAATTCGTAAAACGGGAAAACAAGGAAATGTGAGTGTGAGAAAACACAAAAAGTTCTAGATAGGCCTGAAGAGGCGCGAGCCATAAGGCGAGAAAATATATGTGTCAGGAAGACACACAACTTAATAGGACAAATCAAGGTGCAGATCCTGGGAATCAGCCTAAAGAGGCGCGAGCCCCTGGGCGATGCAAATGAGCTTCCCCCTTTTTCGGAAAAAAGTACTGATTGTTTTGTATAAATAGGGATGTTTGTACTTCATTGTTTCATCATCCGAAACACGAAAAACATCTCTAAGATTACCTTTCTTCTTCTTCCACAAAATAATTCATGGATACTTTCGAAAATAGGTTGCGACATTGGTGTCAGGATTTGTCGCCTCCCGAGAAGTATTAACTCGTTGTATTGGGAGTTGGTCAATTGTTGGTGCTTCGTCAAGTCAAGGTGAAATCCTCGTTCCTTCAAGCATGCTCTCGATTTTGGGATTCGAAACATCATGTTTTCGTTTTCCCGAAAGGGTAAATTTGACCTCTTGCCGAAGAAATAGGCTCCATTGGAGGGTGGCCGGGTTATAATCTGGTACTTCCTCCGACTCGATTGTGTTACAATGAGAAGTTTCGTTCAATGTTGGAATTGTCAACGAGCGAAGTGAACTTTCTCCTTGCTCCCCATGGTATGGATATGTTGGCTCTCATCAACATCTTCTCAAACCGGTTGGATGTTAGTGTTTCGGAGGTGGCTAGGAGAAGGGCTCTTGCCTTTTGCCTAGTGCATGCATATCTCCTTGTCGATGCCTTGAATAAGGAGGGGTCGAGATGGTACGGTAGTATGACCCTTTTGCATATAGTTGAGCCAATGGAACACGGGTGGGATCCATTGTGGTTGGTGCCTGGCGAGATCATCCAAGCCTTGGACAACAATAAAACAAATTCAACGGAAATTCAAAAATTATCTATTACAAAGTGTTACACGGGGCATTTCCCCGCTCAATTTCCAATGCAATTCAGTAGCTCCTCGGAGGGCTCCTGACTTGAGGACGTCATCTCAGCAACGTTGACTGTCCTCTTCAACTTCCATGAGCATGAATTATCATTTGAAGCGGTGGGAGGGGAGTAGTTCGCATCCACATAAGCACGAACCTTCTTCGTCCTTAATCCTTTATCACCAGCTGTAGCGTCATCATCTCCAATCTGATCGGCTTTAATTACACCATTTCCTTTGACAGCTCCTCTATTGCTTTCATCTTTACCTGCAGCAAGGAAAACAGACGAACTTTCCTCCTTTTTGCTCTCAGTCTGAGGCGGAGGGGTAACAATAGCAGCACAATTCTCCAAATTTTCATCTGGAGTGTCAATAATAGCATCAATAGAAGAGAGAGCATTGCAAGGCTGGGCTTGCATGGGAGCTCTCCGGAACTTAGACTGATGAAAAATCAGCTCCTCGCCCCCTACCTGAAAAGTCAAAGTCTTCCCCCCGACGTCTATAACTGCACGGACAGTAGACAAAAATGGTCTCCCTAAAATGAAAGGGGTGTGTGCATCTTCGGGGATGTCTAACACAACAAAATCAACGGGAATAAAGAACTTCCCGATCTGGACAGGTACGTCTTCTACTACACCTAATGGCCGTGATAAACTACGGTCGGCCATTTGGACAGTCATGTTGGTGCAACTCAGCTTTATCAAACCAAATCTCTTAGCTAGAGATAACGGTAAAACACTCACGCTAGTGCCTAGATCGCATAACGCGTTATCAATCAAATGGATACCGATATGACAAGGGATCGAAAAACTACCCGAATCAGACTGCTTAGGAGGTAACTTATTTTGAAATAGGGCTGACCCCACCTCAGTCAAAGCTACGGTCTCACTATCACTAATAGTCCTCTTACGCGATAAAATTTCTTTCATAAACTTAAGATAAGAGGGTACCTTTGTCAGCAATTCAGTGAACGGCACAGTGACTTCCAAGCTTTTCAGAAGTTCGACAAATTTGCCGAATTGTTGATTAGCTTTAGTATTCTGCAGCCGCCTCGGGAAGGGAACCGTGATGGGTATCTCGAGTCCCTTGTTTCTCGCTTCCAATGTATCTTCCGGTGCAAGTTCTGTATCCTTTGGACGCTTCTTACCTCTCGAACGAGGTCTTTCCGGTGATTCCTCGCTTAATCGAGCACTAGCAGGCTCTCGAATAAGCTTCCCGTTATCAAAACTACTCGATCGACCAAATTCCTCATTCGATCGAGCAATTTCCTCATCAATATCAGTCGATCGAGTGAAATTTTCACTCGATCGAGCAACTCCATTTTCTGCTTCACTCGATCGAGTAGAAAAACTACTCGATCGACCAGTCTGCTCTTCCTGTTCACTCGATCGAGTGGAAAAACCACTCGATCGAGCACTTTCGTCTCCAGTTCTGCTCGATCGACCACCTGTAATCAGTCGATCGAGCACTTTCTTTGTCGTGAGCTTATTTTCTTCGACAGAACACTGTTTACCATCAGTTTTAGCCTTCCTCGGGTCTGATTGCAACACTTCCGGTCCCTCATAAGAAAGACCGCTTCTCAAATTTATCATATTTACCGTCTCATGTGGATTCTTCTCATTTTTAGTCGGTAAATGACCCTGCTTTCTCGAGGATTGATTCGCGGCTAGTTGGGCAACTTGAGTTTCAAGTGCCTTAATAGACGCGTCTTTTTGTTGATCACTTAGCTGAAACTGCTTTGTAATGGATTGCAACATAGACTTTATCTCACTTATTTCACTCACCCCACCGGAAGATGATGCACCTTGATAAGAAGGAATGAAAGAAGGAGGCTTCTGAAAGCCTTGTTGATTCTTGTGTGGAGGGACATACGGCGGCTGCTGGTGTGGAGGAGGAGTAGGATTGAGCATAGTTTGACTACTCCACCTCAAATTGAGGTTGATGTTCAGCTCATAATAGGTGTTTGTCTGCCTGTAATGTTGAAAGGCAGCACAAGACTCATAAGAATATGGACAATTATCTGAAACATGTCCCTCTCCTCCACATCTCTTACAGACGAAAGGACCGTCTGAAACAGCATTCACATGGTAGATTCCTCCTTTCGAGGCTCCTCCCAACTCATACTTATCGAATCTCGCCGTGAGAGCCTCTAATGCAGCTACAGAAGGAGATTCAACACTCCTCCTTTGATTCCCCCTGGAATTCCCGTACTCAGCTTTATGGGTGTCTAAGTCATCAATGATCTTCCACCCCTTAGTCTCTCCCATATTCTCCGCAAATCGGCCACTAGCTGCAGCATCCAAGATAGCCCTCTGATCATCATACAGCCCATTATAGAACTGATTGTATAGGCTCCATTTTTTCGAACCAATGGTGCGGAATAGTTCGCACCAGCTTCTTGAAACGGACCCATGGTTCATGAAAGTTCTCATCAGGACCCTGTTTAAAGCTCGTTATCTGAGCTCTAATGGCATTAGTCTTCGAGGCAGAGAAGTACTTCTTGTAAAACGCCAGAGCCAGCGAATTCCAGTCAGTTATCCCATGAACAGCTCGGTCTAGATCCCTATACCACTCCCTTGCAGCATCACGGAGTGAGAAAATAAACATGGTTTCTTTTATCTGATCTGGGGTCACGCCAGCTGGTGGGGGTATGGAACAGCAATAATCAATGAAAGTCTCCATATTCTTGGCTGCATCTTCATTTGCAGCTCCCCCAAATTGGTTTCTCTCAACCAAATTGATATAGGACGGCTTCGGCTCGAATTTTCTTGCCTCCCCAGGTAATGTAAATCCCTTATAGAGATTCGCAGCTGTCGGCTCAGAGTGACTAGCAATAGTTACTTCTTCGGCCATTTCTAGAAAGTCCGGAGAAGTGACGGTCTCAGCTGATTAATTAGAAATAGGAGATGAAGGTGGATCTTCCTCAAACAGAGCGTTCTCGTAGTAACTAGACAGAGTACTCAGCTCTTCCTCTATCGGCAATATCCTAGATGATCGCCTCAACTCACGCAAAGTCTTCTCAATCTCAGGATTGATCGGTAGTAGTTCACCACCCTGTGACTTGCGCATAAGAAGAAACTACAAATAGAATATAAGAATAGTTTAAGGAACGGATGCCCCTTAAACTAAAAGAAAGACTAAAAATAAAACAACTAATAATTTAAACAATTGCCTCCCCGACAACGGCGCCAAAATTTGACACGGCTATCGTGTACCCTGTTAAAGATAAAACCTAACGGTCTCAACTAAAATGTAGTAGAGGCAGTCGAGTATCGAATCCACAGGGAGGCAGTGCAATTATCAGTTGCCTAATTCTAATCTTAAGGTAACAAATGGGGGTTGTTTGAATTGGTTGCTAAACTACGAGATTTAAAAGAAGAGAAATAAAGTAAAGAGCAGTAAAAGCAAGGAAATAAGATTAAACTATCTGATAAAGAGGGACATGTCGGGAATTCGGTTCACTACGGTAGTCCAGTGACTCAGCTGTAAATGACTCAGACGAATTAATGTAAGACGGATGTTGAAAGGTCCTTTCGGTCCACTTCCTATCCTAAATTACCACTAACTTAAATTTCATCCTCATCAGGGTAGTCTACTGTTCATAACAGGCCTATTTAGTCCAATCTTTCGATCTAGGAGTAATTTTAGACAGATTAAAGGATGTCATATAAGCGTGCACTCAACTACGTCGAATAAATACAATTAAATTGCTATGGTGACAGGGTCTCACAACTAATTCATCTAATTCATTTACTACATCGTCACATTTCTACCGCAGATCCCCTAATCCCAACATGAAAGGGGTTTAGCTACTCATGTCGCTAATTAAACTAACAACAATTAAATTCCCAGCAATAAACATTATGAAATAAACAATAAATCGCATAAAAGAGAAATTAGGGCAGAAGAAATAATGAGACAAACAAAGAATTAAAGCAAACAAAAGGTTAATTATTATTAAAGGAAGAGAAGGAATTACAATCAATGTGAATCCGGCGTAGAGAACAATCGAATCCGAGCAATAATAATCCCAAAACAAGGTTACAGTCAAGAAGAATGAAGTACGCAATAAAAGTTTTATGTAAACTGACTAAGATAAAAGCTAGATAGTCCTAATGACCTAGTAAAGCGTGCTTAAATAGCAAAGTAAATAAGTTTAGCGGAATAAACATTCACACGGGCTGATTAAAGCCCATAACCATCAAAACCACTCGATCGAGTGGATTAAAACCACTCGATCGACCAAATCCTCAACCAAAACTACTCGATCGACCAGAAAAGTCCTCGATCGAGTAGATGGTCTTTCTGCAAGTTAAGGATCGAGTACAAAGTGCTCGATCGACCACTCTGGGACGTAGAAACCACTCGATCGAGTGGTAAAACAGCTCGATCGAGTACTTTGACTTCATTTCAGCTCGAGTCCGCGCCTTAATGCCTCGTAATCCGTGCCATGACGCTTCCAAACACCGTATCTCACTCTCAAAAATCCCGTCTCCTCTAAATGCATGCAAAAAGGACGAAAAAGAGTACGATTCCACTACTTTCGCGTTCATTTCTACAAAATGGACAAAACGAACCAAAGTAGCCAATTCGGGGCAAAATACCATAAAAATAATATAAAAATGCATAGAAATACGTGCTGAAATAGGCTAAAAAGACTATACATTAGGCACGTATCACTTACTATTACATCTTGACATATATCCAACCCATATTATTCATTATTGACATTAACCATTAAGCATACAACCATTAAACCATAAAAACATGTACAACCATATTCGGATAACTAGCCACCATCAAGAATTCATGTATATACCATATGTATTTGTATATGGAAGGACACAACTCCGGTGAAATATAATTAGTAGACATTACGGATGTAAAATGAATGCAATAAGAACCAACTACTACTCCACTATTTGTTATGAATACGCATTCAAAATCCAAACACGACTTCCCACATATGAAATTAACGGTTCAGACATGTTACTAATAATCAATAACCATGTTAAACACCAAAACATGTAATTATATAACCATTAAAAAATTTTAATTAACGAAAAGTTCCTGTAACAGTGCTACTCGATCGAGTATATAAGGTACTCAATTGAGTGCCCACTACTCGATCGAGTGTCTTGGCTACTCGATCGAGTAGCCCGAGGTCAGAATACCCCATTCCTGTCACACCTGCAGCTACTCGCCCGAGTGTGGGTCACTCTGTCGAGTAACCACATGTCAAAACCTTAGAAATTCCTGTCATAACACCATAGATATATATATATATATATACATATATATATATACATACATATATATATATATATATATATATATATATATATATATATATATATATATATATATATATATATATATATATATATATATATATAAAACGTCACATACGCGCGAGTCGGGATGAAAACCCGACCCCCAAAATCCTGTAAACAAGTTCAAACTAAGCAAATCCGGCCTTATGGCCATCCATACAAACCAAAATAAATTTTCCAACTAAGAACGACTACCATCATCCAACATCATCAACCATAAACAAAAGAAAGAAAAAGGAGTATCACTCATGTTGCTGCTGCTGCTGCTCATCCATCATCTCATTTCCACCACCATCTTCTCCCGAGGTGCCTGCTCCCGATGACCCAATACCCGCATCAACCACTGCCACAGCTCCAGGACTCACATACCATGGGGTCAAGCCACCAAAAGCAAAGGACTATGGTGTCCCCTATGCCGTCTGGTCTACCCCGTAATAGTGGAAAACCCCACTACAATCCCCAACTCCGCTCCACCACACGGGGTGTGGTCTCTCGGTCCCAATCCCCTAAGCATACGCTATCTCATGCATGTTCCGGAGTGTCAAAGTGGATGACACTCTCTCTGCCAAGCAGCTCGAATGCGTCTCCGGGGTATCGAGGTAGGGGTAACAAGAAAAAGGGTGCTGTTGACCATGGTGTAGTCTCAGCTGTCCTCTCCCTCACTCGACGAGGTCCTCTCCCCAACCTGGCTCTCTCCTCTACTGCTGCCACGTTCTCCCCCTTCTTCGGCTCGGGCATCACCTAAAGGATCGTGTCATCAATGAGGTATGTCTCCAACTGCCGAGGCACATCATCATCCTGCTCCTCCTCATCAGAATCAACAAATATCACCACCGGGTCTAACGGCTCTGTCGGTGGGAGATGCTCAGGAGCCGAGATCCTCATCCAGCTCATACCTCATACTCTCCAAGCTAGGCTACCGTCGGCTAAAATTCTCAACTATTCCAGGTCGAGTTAGTAGTCTCTGTCCATAGTAGGCACCGGCGTGGCTAGGGGAACGTACTCATAAGAAGCCTTAAAGGAGGCTAGCTTTTCAGCTAACCGGTTGGCAAGAGCACCACAACTCAAGTGCCGAGTGGTAGAAGTAGCCATCAAGGCCAGGCTAGCACAAACCATGGCAGGAGCATTGAAGACCACCCTCTCGGCCCGCTCCGGGTTAAGATAAGACATCAAAAGCAACAGTTCATGATTATTCAGCTTACTCATATCCGGCCTCTCATAAAGAAGGTTCGAAATAGAACGAAGGAAGATCCTCAATGTAACATGTTGAACATCATTAATCAACATGTTGCTGGAGGTGGGAGCTGACTTTCCGGAAAGACAAGGCATAAGGCGGCAAACACCGCACTCAGATGGAATCTCACTAATGGAATCCTTAGGAGGCTTGGCCAACCTAAGGTGAGAAGCAAAAAGGTCCATGGTCAACATGAAACTCGTGTTCATATGACGGAACCCAGCAGTTTGTGCAGCTGGCTCGCAATTAAACGAGCTCATAAACTCCAAAGTCAGAAAAGGGTAGGAATGCTTCCTCAACCGATACAACCCCATAAACCCCAGGGTCTCAAAGATATGACGGACATCCGTCTCAATTCCCAACTCATCAAGAAGTGTGGTATCCACACAACGGGTGGGTATCATCTTGCGTTTCTGCAACGCCACAAATCTCTCCCTCTGTTTAAAGTCTACAAACACCACCGAAGGGTATTCCGGTACACTGGGTACCACGGGTCCACTACCTTCCCCAACTTCGGGCAGTGAAGCCCTCCCCCTCTTACTCTGACGGGTCCCTATGTTTAGTCTCGTCATCTGTTTCAGCATACAATTTAAACAAACTTGCATAGGCACTTAAAACATAGAATTTACACAACTGAACATTGAATAATCATCTAGGTACACACTTTCACCAACAAATTCCCAATTTGATACATAAATTCAGTTTATAGTAACTCAGACGATCTCTATAGCTATGAAAATTTTAGCATGAATGAATATGATCTATCCGACTACTACGATTATCCAAAACATGGATCAAACGCTACTCCACATATATATACTTGATAACATGTGAAACATTCATATATGTTCATAGAAAGGCAACTTAATACATGCCATCTGTAACACCCCGTAATTTCGGACCGTTATTATATTGCGGAAGTAATTTATAAATCAAGTTGAATTTAATATTTATGTATTTGAAGTAATAATAATTCAATGAAATATAATTCTATTATATTTTGAAGTAAAGTATTTATTTTGATAGTTTCGAAATGTTTAAAAATAGTTTAAACCATGTAAAAACCTTTTATTTCGAAATAAGGGTATATCGGGGAAAAATGGCAAGTCTTGTGAAAATTGGGCAAACGATTTTGGAAATGGGTCATATGAGTACTCAATCTTCTTGTAATCTCGTGTTTAAGAACTTTGGCATTGTCGGAATTTGCATTTGACGAACGGTTCTAATTATCGTCGAAACGAGCCAAAGCCGACTAATGAAATTCCGCTTAAAATCCCGCTCCTCTTCCTTTCTTGGGCGGCACACCTCTCCCCCTTCCTTCCCTTTGTTTTTTTTCCTTTTTCTACTTCACTCTCCTAAAACATTCTAAAGCCTTCTAACTAAAAACACCATTTCTATACTAAAACCTAAGCTTTCTAAGGTGATTTTCATCATAATTCACTCATTTCTACTCCAAATTTCATAAGGATTACATATTTGGAATCCTCTCTTCATTTCCAACATCCTAGTATGTATTAAATTCATTTGCCCTAAATTTATTTTATCCACCATTTTTAGGGTTTTGATTTTAGTGCTTATAATTGTGTTTTTATTGTTTATTTAGGTGAAGATTTAGAAGACGAGTTTGGAGACTCGTATATAGTTGAAGATTGTGGCTAGCATGTATATTAGGGTTTGGTGTTCAAGGTGCTAATTGCTCATTCTTAGCTTAAGGTAACATATTTCGAGTTACTCGACGAATTAATGTCACATTCTTTGCTTTTTGTATGATTTTGTGAATGTTATTTGAGTGGTTTATTTCACATGATTATATGGGTTAAATTCATGTCTTTTGTAAGTTTAAGTTCACATATTAGTATGGAAATGAAATGGGAATGATTAATTGATGCTTAAAACGATGTTAAAATGAACAAAAACGGAGAAACGGAGGAATTGGAGTGGCGGCCAAATTGGCCCAGCAGGCCCGGCAGGCCCATGCAGGCCCACGGCAGCCCTGGGTTGGCTCGGGTCAGCCCGTTGCTTGTTTTTGCGATTTTTCATGCGTTGTTCGTCGTTTCGGGTTTATTAATGTTATATTTAGTATAAGTAACATATGGGTAATCTTTTGAAATGAATAATGTTAGTAGTAAATATAATGTTGATGGTAAAATCATGCTTATATTGGTAGTTTGCACATGTTAGGATAGGTTATGATATGAAATTGTAATGAATATGCTTGAAATGAATTTTATAGCGATAATTGCAATGTTTGGATGATTTTGCCTAAAACTGAGCCCTTAGTCCCTTTGACTGAATCGATGTCAGTCAATTGTGTGATTGGTCAGCCGCGATTGAACCCGTACCTGTCGCAGGGCTGGGGTTGCGGGTAAAAATTCGGTTGGATGAATTATAGTGTGAATTGGATAATTGGCCTTATTCTTGTTTTAGGCCATTTATTATGTTTTTATTTCACATATGTTGTTGGTTGATTTGAATGGTTTCTTATATTGTAGAAACAGCCCTAGATTCCCTGAAACCTTTAATATTGTTAATATTGCTTGAAATGGAATTGGTATTGAATACTTCTTGCAGGTTGTTGTGTTTGTCATAGATAGGCCTTTATAGTCTTTGACGAGTATATGTTCACTGCTCAATAGCCTTTGTGTTCCTGACTTGGTGGGTTTATATCCAAGTTGGGGCATGACCTCGTTACTTATTTTGAGAGTAAGTGGTCAGCTTAAGTACTAGCCAACCCTTTGGTGGACTTCTTAGGGTACTCACATGGTTTTATAAAATTGTGGGTCTTGGGTGCGGTGGTGTGTATCCGCATGTCAAGGTCTGCGCAGATTTAGGACTAGGGTTGTGTTGTGTCTTGGCCATGTTTTGATAGAACCTCTGAGCCAAGATACCGGTCCGATTACCTTCCGTACCTCGTGGTATAGACTCGAGTTACAGAGTGACTATTGACCGTGCTAAGAACTTATGCCTGTCTTTGATATATTGTCCTTTCTTGTTTGATGATTCTATGAATCATAGAAGGTGAGATGCAAGCCGGCTATGGTTGATAGAGTTTGGATTCCTGGATGTTATGTGATTCACATGATAGTGTAGTATGAGTCGGTCTAGTATTCGCATGCTAGGACTATGTGTTATTATATTGTTGTTCACATGATAAGCACGATTGTCTAGCATCTATATGCTAAGGCTATGTGTGATTCGTATTCATATTCTTATGTTTACATGTTATATTAATTATGACATTTCGTGGCTGGGAGGACTCGAAGTTACTCCCCACTGAATTGTGGCTTTCGTGTTTGTATAAAATGCGATTGACAGGTTGATGATGATTAGATGGGGTACACGGACGAGCTAGTGAGCAAAAGAACCTTGGACCTAGTTTGGTTATATTTTGTAATAAACCTTTAAACATATGGTTGTGTTTATATTTTGGAGGGACATATGTCTCCCTCTTTTACTTTGGTTTGTATCACTATATTCTCGCGACTTTAGCTATGTTATGTAAATTAGTTTGTTAGTATTTGCATGTTTTGGCACTCTTCATTTGGAAATGTTTGTGAATGGTTTAGAAAAGTTTTTAAAATTACAGGTTTTATCTAGTTGAACCAATTACAAACATATCCTGTCAGTTTTTCTGTAGAATTTACGTGTTTATTTAACGCTAAAAATAAGGGTGTCACAGTTGGTATCAGAGCATATTTGCTCCCGACGCACGTTTGTGCACCCCAATATAAATAACTTGACCTTAAAATAACAAACTTGAGAGATGGGTAGGATGGGTAGACTTAGGACCTTATGTTGTAGCCTCTTTGTGATTGCTCTTTGTTTGGTACTAACATGTTTGTTGATTGTCATTTTATAATTGTTGTACCCTTGGATCAATAACTGTGAACTTATCAACGTGAAGATCAAGACATGGTGCCTATTGCCAGAAATTGAAGATTTGTTCAACTTTGAAGAATGCTTCTACTTCCTCGAAAATGTTTCTCATTCTTTGTGTACCTTGCCCTGTTCTTTACTTCTTAATGCTTATCCCTTCTTCTAAATCCTCTTTTAGTTCTCCTTGTGAATCACTCTTGTATTTCCTAACTTGTCCTTTGTTCCTTGCTTATCCTTACTTAACGCCTTTTGATAGCACTATTTCTTTTGAGAAATGTTGACCTTGGTTGGAAATTATGACCTTTGGGGAGATAGTTTGTGTTTGACCCTTAATCCTGGTTTTGAGAGGATGTGATGTTAGAAAGACTTAGGTAAGGTGATGAGACATACTTAGTGATTCTTATACCTAGTTCCTTGACAAAGTGAGTATAATTGATTGATGGATTCTTTGTGTTAGGAATGAGTTGCCTATGTGATTAAAGTTATAGAACTTGGCTTTGTTGTTTATGTTTGGGATTTGAAAGCTTAGTAGGTTGAGCGTCGTCGCCTTAGGAGTAAACATGAGATAAGTTTAGGATATGAATTTGGAAGAAAACCCATTTTTAGATGTTAACAATCCCGTATAGATTGGTGATGTGATTTGATGTTAGTTGTTCCTTGAGAACTTTGTTGAGAAATCTTTGTCAATTCATTCTTTGGTGATTAAAACATTGAGGTTGTGTCGAGTGCTTGAGATAAAGAGATGCTTTTATACTTGAGTGGTAGATTTGCTTTAGGGAAATCCTAATATGTGATAAGATAGGTGGAAGAAGTATCTAACCGATTTATCACCCCTTAAGCGAGCGTTTATTTTACCTTGACCCTTGTTTTGGGATTTTGTCGTTTTGTTATGAAGGTACAATACCCTAATAGGAGTGACCTTGTTAGGGAGAACCTTAAGTTTTAGGAAGCGTATGGATTAAGCCTTAAAATCCTCTTTCGTACCATTAATCGTTTTCCTCCCTTTCGTTCATACCTTGGTTGGATTTGATTCTTAAGTATAAAAGTTTACTCATTATTTCCTTGTCTTGAATACCTCCCTAATTCTAATATCTCTTACTGGTTGTTAAGTAGTTATCTTTATGATTCGACTCTTTTAGGCTCACATCTTGACATGTTCATATATCCCTTTTTAAATTTCCTATCATTTCCTGACCTGGTTATTACCCTTTGTTTCCTTAGTGGAGTGATGACATTGTTGTCTGAGATTTGAGTATATGGCGTTTCCTTGTTGTCTAATTTCCCTTTCTCCTTGATCATGAGCGTTACCGTTCATACCTCATTTCCTCGCTTCATCTTGCTCCTCCTTTAAGTTTGACACTCGTATCATGTGAAACTCTATCTTTGACATCCTTGTAAATTTGACTTCAATTCTTATCCCTAGGAAGTTCATCATACCTGTTTTGTTGGTTAAGCTTGAACCCTCTTAGCATACTTGTATCTTTGATGTCTAACTTACTTTTTATTTCGCACATTTTCTAAATATTTCAAGCTATCATTTTTGGTTCATTATTAAAAAAAAAAAAAAAAAAAAAAAATTATGTTACTATTACAAAATTTTCCCTACTTGTAAAGATTTGGAAAATGAAAATTCGATTTAATTCTCTAATTGTTCTTTGAGTATAGACTTCTTTATCATGGTTTTGAGTTGCTAAAACTGAGATTTTTGTAAATTTTATCCAATTTCTATTCACTTTGATCTAATCATGATGCCTTTGTCAAAGTTTAATATTATATTTCAGGAATTTAACTCCCCTTTTAGTTTAAAGGTGAAACCTTCATTTCTATTTCGGCTTTTACAAAAGAAAATTTGAAGTAGATTACCTTTTCTTTTGATTTTAATGTTGATCGGATGTTAGAACTCGTTATTAGAAACGTTTAATAACTTGTTCTACGCTTGTCGGTGAATAGTTTTTGTTTTAAATTTGTCTCTGACTTGGAAAGTTAGCGTTCTTGCGTGCACGACAAGAGCAATTCCGTTCCATGAATGAGACTTCTATTTCCATGGATTTTGTGATGGCTTTACCCAGGACTTCCACTGGGAAGAATGCTGTTTGGGTGATTGTGGACCGATTGACTAAGTGTGCTCGGTTTATTCCCATCAAAGAGACCTGGAGATTAGAAGTTCTAGCTCGTGCCTATGTGGATGAGGTAGAGCGCTATCATGGGGTTCCTAAAGATATAGTTTCAGATCGGGACCCTCGATTTTGTTCTCGTTTCTGGACTGCATTACAGGAGGCCTTGGGTAGTAAACTATTGATGAGCATTGCTTTTCACGCCGCCACTGATGGTCAAACCGAGAGAACAATTCAAACTTTAGAGGATCTTCTTCGTGCCTGTGCCTTAGATTTCCAAACTTCCTGGGAGAAATGTTTACCTCTAGTCGAGTTCTCTTACAACAACAGCTACCAAGCCTCCATTAAAATGACACCATATGAAGCTCTGTACGGTAGAAAATGCCGTACTCCAGTCTGTTGGGATCAAACCCAAAATGTTCCAATGTTAGTACCTGATTTGGTGACCGAGTCCATTGAACAAGTTAAAATCGTTCGGGAGCGGATGAAAGCCGCTCAGGACCGTCAAAAATCATATGCTGATGTCCGTCGTCGACCACTTTCTTTTGAGGTTGAATATCAAGTATTCCTTAAAGTGTCACCTATGAAAGGGGTGAATCGGTTTGGCGTAAACGGGAAGCTGAGCCCTAAATATATTGGACCTTTCCGGGTGATTGAAAAGATTGGTCCTGCTGCTTACCGTTTAGAATTGCCCTCAAATCTGAGCAAGGTTCACAATGTCTTCCATGTTTCTCAGTTGAGAAAGTACATTAGTGATCCTAGCCATATCATCCAAGAAGAGATTCCTGAATTGGAGCCTAACTTGGCGGTTGAAGAAAGGCCAATCCGGATTCTCGAAAAAGCCAACAAGCAACTTAGGAGCAAAGTGGTACCTCTAGTCCGTGTTCTTCGGCGTCGTGGAAATGTCGAAGAAGAGACTTGGGAGAGTGAAGCTTCTATGTTAGCTAAATATCCTGAATTATTCTCGTAAGGTATTCCTTTTCTTACTCTTTTTCCCGCGTTACTAGGTCGTATTTAATCATAATTAGTAAAGATATTATTCTTATTATAGAACTTTAAACTAAAATTTTGAAAATGCTTTTATGATTTTAATGATTTTAACATTAATGAGTGTTAAATCTCGTTATTGGAGACGTCCCAATAATGGGTTTTCTCATTTATTGGTGTAGAAATATTTTTATATCTTGATATGAAATGTGGATGTTTTTGTCTGATCAACAAGAGTATCACCGTTTCATTGAAAAGATACCTATATTTTTCTTATGATTATATTAGTAAGATGTTGTTTACTATAATTTCTCCTTCTAAGTTTCGAGTACGAAACTTTTTAAAAGGAGGGGTGATTGTAACACTCCGTAATTTCGGACCGTTATTATATTGCAGAAGTAATTTACTAATCAAGTTGAATTTAATATTTATGTAATTGAAGTAATAATAATTCAATGAAATATAATTCTATTATATTTTGAAGTAAATTATTTATTTTGATAGTTTCGAAATGTTTAAAAATAGTTTAAACCATGTAAAAACCTTTTATTTCGAAATAAGGGTATATCGGGGAAAAATGGCAAGTCTTGTGAAAATTGGGCAAACGATTTTGGAAATGCGTCATATGAGTACTCAATCTTCTTGTAATCTCGTGTTTAAGAACTTTGGCATTGTCGGAATTTGCATTTGACGAACGGTTCTAATTATCGTCGAAACGAGCCAAAGCCGACTAATGAAATTCCGCCTAAAATCCCGCTCCTCTTCCTTTCTTGGGCGGCACACCTCCCCCCCTTCCTTCCCTTTGTTTTTTTTTTCTTTTCCTACTTCACTCTCCTTGAACATTCTAAAGCCTTCTAACTAAAAACACCATTTCTATACTAAAACCTAAGCTTTCTAAGGTGATTTTCATCATAATTCACTCATTTCTACTCCAAATTTCATAAGGATTACATATTTGGAATCCTCTCTTCATTTCCAACATCCTAGTATGTATTAAATTCATTTGCCCTAAATTTATTTTATCCACCATTTTTAGGGTTTTGATTTTAGTGCTTATAATTGTGTTTTTATTGTTTATTTAGGTGAAGATTTAGAAGACGAGTTTGGAGACTCGTATATAGTTGAAGATTGTGGCTAGCATGTATATTAGGGTTTGGTGTTCAAGGTGCTAATTGCTCATTCTTAGCTTAAGGTAACATATTTCGAGTTACTCGACGAATTAATGTCACATTCTTTGCTTTTTGTATGATTTTGTGAATGTTATTTGAGTGGTTTATTTCACATGATTATATGGGTTAAATTCATGTCTTTTGTAAGTTTAAGTTCACATATTAGTATGGAAATGAAATGGGAATGATTAATTGATGCTTAAAACGATGTTAAAATGAACAAAAACGGAGAAACGGAGGAATTGGAGTGGCGGCCCAATTGGCCCAAAGAGGCGGCAGCAGGCCCATACAGCCCACGGCAGCCACAGGTTGGCCGGTCGGCCCCGTTGCTTGTTTTCGCGATTTTTCATGCGTTGTTCGTCGTTTCGGGTTTATTAATGTTATATTTAGTATAAGTAACATATGGGTAATCTTTTGAAATGAATAATGTTAGTAGTAAATATAATGTTGATGGTAAAATCATGCTTATATTGGTAGTTTGCACATGTTAGGATAGGTTATGATATGAAATTGTAATGAATATGCTTGAAATGAATTTTATAGCGATAATTGCAATGTTTGGATGATTTTGCCTAAAACTGAGCCCTTAGTCCCTTTGACTGAATCGATGTTAGTCAATTGTGTGATTGGTCAGCCGCGATTGAACCCGTACCTGTCGCAGGGCTGGGGTTGCGGGTAAAAATTCGGTTGGATGAATTATAGTGTGAATTGGATAATTGGCCTTATTCTTGTTTTTGGCCATTTATTATGTTTTTATTTCACATATGTTGTTGGTTGATTTGAATGGTTTCTTATATTGTAGAAACGGCCCTAGATTCCCTGAAACCTTTAATATTGTTAATATTGCTTGAAATGGAATTGGTATTGAATACTTCTTGCAGGTTGTTGTGTTTGTCATAGATAGGCCTTTATAGTCTTTGACGAGTATATGTTCACTGCTTAATAGCCTTTGTGTTCCTGACTTGGTGGGTTTATATCCAAGTTGGGGCATGACCTCGTTACTTATTTTGAGAGTAAGTGGTCAGCTTAAGTACTAGCCAACCCTTTGGTGGACTCCTTAGGGTACTCACATGGTTTTATAAAATTGTGGGTCTTGGGTGCGGTGGTGTGTATCCGCATGTCTAGGTCTGCGCAGATTTAGGACTAGGGTTGTGTTGTGTCTTGGCCAAGTTTTGATAGAACCTCTGAGCCAAGATACCGGTCCGATTACCTTCCGTACCTCGTGGTATAGACTCGAGTTACAGAGTGACTATTGACCGTGCTAAGAACTTATGCCTGTCTTTGATATATTGTCCTTTCTTGTTTGATGATTCTATGAATCATAGAAGGTGAGATGCAAGCCGGCTATGGTTGATAGAGTTTGGATTCCTGGATGTTATGGGATTCACATGATAGTGTAGTATGAGTCGGTCTAGTATTCGCATGCTAGGACTATGTGTTATTATATTGTTGTTCACATGATAAGCACGATTGTCTAGCATCTATATGCTAAGGCTATGTGTGATTCGTATTCATATTCTTATGTTTACATGTTATATTAATTATGACATTTCGTGGCTGGGAGGACTCGAAGTTACTCCCCACTGAATTGTGGCTTTCGTGTTTGTATAAAATGCGATTGACAGGTTGATGATGATTAGATGGGGTACACGGACGAGCTAGTGAGCAAAAGAACCTTGGACCTAGTTTGGTTATATTTTGTAGTAAACCTTTAAACATATGGTTGTGTTTATATTTTGGAGGGACATATGTCTCCCTCTTTTACTTTGGTTTGTATCACTATATTCTCGCGACTTTAGCTATGTTATGTAAATTAGTTTGTTAGTATTTGCAGGTTTTGACACTCTTCATTTGGAAATGTTTGTGAATGGTTTAGAAAAGTTTTTAAAATTACAGGTTTTATCTAGTTGAACCAATTACAAACATATCCTGTCAGTTTTTCTGTAGAATTTACGTGTTTATTTAACGCTAAAAATGAGGGTGTCACACCATCACCAAGTTTCAACATTATGAGCAAACCTTTCAATTAAACTTGTCAGACGGTCTCTACAGCTGTAATGATTTTGACACATTCATCAAGAATTAACATCACCACTACTAAATTAAAAGTTTAACTCTTGCATATACATTCATATCCAACACAAAATCTCAATTATAGAAAACGAATTTCAATTTGGGGCACTTTTAAGACGGAGTTTTAAGGCAAGTTTTAAGGTGAAAACCACAAAATCCAACTCCTAACATGTTATATACAACATATAGTACACAATTTCATCATCCAACATGTAGAAAACAACCAAAATCAATTTTGATTTTGCAAACCCTAGAAAAATTCGTCTCCAATTTTGCAATTTCTACTCTATTTTTAGCACAATTAACATCAATAATCATGAAAGGGACGTATATGAATCACATTACAACAATTACAAGCAATTTTTGTCCATATGAATAGAAATTTTCGGACTATTCTATCATTCTAATAGGTTAAAAGTGATGAAAACATGTAAATAGAGAAGAAATTCATTCCTTGATTAGATGGAAAGTAAAAGAACGAAATTAAACAAAGAGAACAACCCAAATCAATCACCACAACCACAAGAATATTAGAGCTTTTAAGAGATTTTAGAGCTTAGGGTTCGAATGAAGAAGAAAGAATAAGAAGAATGAGAAGAAATAAAGGTTTTAAGAAACCCGTAAAAGCCTCTGTACTGTAGCCTACTCGATCGAGCGCCTAGGGTACTCGATCGAGTGCCCTCTACTCGATCGGGTAGGTGCTATTTCGTCGAGTATCTGCAGAGAATTGCTACACCCCGACGTCATAGCTTCCTAACTAGATCGAGTGAGGTCTACTCGGTCTAGTAAGCACTCGCACTCGGTCAAGTAAGGTTGAGTACTTGGTCAGAAATACAAAATCAATTGAAGGTTCCTGCAAAACAATATCACGTGTCGATTCCAAACTAAATTCAGAAGTCGTCACTGGTTACCGTATTCACTTCTATATCACCATTACTACTCAAACATATCATACCATCTCATCATATAAGATTCATATTTTCTTACGCTACAACAAATTCACACAACTCGGTTTACCTGCTACCGAGTCATGTTGGGAAATGTGTCCTCAACAATAGTGCGATCACATGATTTAAATATCATTATTAAATCTCATACTAAGAATACATGAGGGATGACTCTTTATAAAGTCGACTTACCGTCATTAATCGGTAATGATTGGCTAACTAGAGTTTGACATTACTGTCGTGTGACGGTGGTGGTCAGTTGATCCCTTTAGGTCACACCTATAGAATGAGGCCCAAATAAATATTTAATTAATTGTATGCGATACAGATTAATTAATTCCTTAATTATGGGAGTGCAATTTTTCGTTTTATTTTAATGTGATTAAATAAGATTAAATTTAGTAATTAAGTGTTATATTACTAAATTAGTTGAGGTATAAATATAAGTTTCGAGGTAGAGGTTATTAGTTATTTAAAGTTACAAGAAGTTGTAATTTTAACTAACTAGTAATTATGGGACCCATTATATGTTGATATAATGGTAGTATACTACTCAAAAAGTGGAGTGTATATTATATTATTAATTGTAATATTTAAGTGTTAAATGATTACATTAATGATTAATTATGTAAGATAGTCAAACATATGACTTATAAGCATTTGTGGGACAAATGACAAAAGGCAAAAATGGACCAAAATAAGACCAATATTTCGGCCAAAACAAGAGAGCACAAGATGCTCTTTTGTCTTTATTTGTTTGGATTAAAGCATGATAGTGACTTGTCATATGAAGCTTTTATCATGCTATATCTTACACTATTGTTCCCTATACACTACATATGCTAAACAAGAGCTAAAAACAAAAGCAACAAGATTCCCTTCATGGGAAGTTCCAACCGGTTTTGGCATTACAAAATGAGCATTTGGTTGCTCATTTTAGACTACTAGTTTTGCTTGTTTTTGGCTCATGCTTCTCTCTAACTTTCCTCACATGCAAATTCATAAAAATTCTCTACAATACTAATACTCATCATATATATTATTAGAGGTAGTAATACAAGAACATTAGTATTTTTAAGGATATATTTCTACTACATATCTAGTTAATATTAGTAGGAATTTTTGGGATTAATCTTGGGTGCAATTTATTGGAGTGGCTTCTATGCTTGGAGTCTTAGGAGGATCATCCATCATATTTGGCTCAAGAACAAGTGAAGGAAGGTGACCTTACTTGTGCCCATTATTTCGAAACACCTAACAATGTAAGGGACATTGTTTTTCTTGTAAATCTTTCATTTTGTTATGCATGCACTAGATCTAAAGAACAAATAATTAACAAGTTAATTATTTCATTATTAGAGGAGTCTAATAATAGGTATATGAACCAAACAAGTGGTATCAGAGCATAAGGATGTTGCATGCATAATCGGTTATTGTTTCTCCGAGTTAAAAGGTTAACATATAAAACATAAAAATTCGTGATTTATAAGTATAAGCCACGAAATCACCGTGCATGTTATATATTCTGGTCCTAAAATATTTTTAGGTCATTTTTATGATTTATGGAAATTTATTGCTCATTTTAAGGATTTTTGGTCATTTTCTTACATTTTTATGACTAAAATGGGAATTAAAATGCTAAAATTAGTTAAACTTTGTTTTTGACCTTGGAAGTTTTATATGACCTCGCATGCATATTTTACAAGTTGTGTGTAAAAGGTCGAGTTAATTTGATCAATATTGCATGTTTTATGATTTTTATGAGATAAAAATGGATTAAAAGAGGTAAAATGGTTAAAAATAGTTAAATTTTGAATTAAGCCATGATCTTTTAATATGATGTCACATGCAAGATTTACAGAGTGTATGGAAATTTCTAGATTAAAAGATCTTCTTTAGCATGATTTATGGATTTTTGAGTAAAAATGGCATAAATAGTGACTATTTTAGCAAAAATTAGCTAAAACGTATTGCATGGCTTGAGAAAATTACTTTAAGTTGCATTAATATTTCAATATTTAGATCTAAAGTTTTAAAAATTATTGGAGTAATTATTTGGATACTTTAAGTATTTTATGAGATAAAACCGATAAAAATGCAACTATATTTTCTCAAAATAAATTCGAAAATTTTAACCATGATTTTTGACATTATGGGGGTCATGGAATTTTTCCAGAATGTTCAAAAGTTTAAAATTCAAATTTTGAAATTTCTATAATTTAATTTGGATTTATTTCATAAATATTAAGATTTTAAGGTAAAAAATGAGCATAAAATTAAATCAAGTAGAATTATTGTCAAAAAATTTGTGATGACTGATTTTTGAGTCCTAAAATGTGTTAGGATAATTAAATTGAGCTTAAATGCGATTTAAGTGTTAATTAGTGATTTTAAAAGGTTATTATCACGCATTTCCATAAAACCGGGTTATATGTACGACATAAGTTAAATAGGGCGATTTGGCACATGATTTTGCATGATAGGTACATATTATAATGCTGCATATTTCAATTGTTGAATGTCTTTTATTTATATAATTTTGAATTATGTAATTTTATCTTAGTATGGCCTTAGTTAAATCTATATTACCCGTAATGAAAGGGAATATTGATTCGGTTGTAATTTAATGTGATCTCGTATCACTTTTATTTTTTATTTCATTAGTTTTTCCATTTTACAAATGTATAATAGGAATAGCTTTGTATTTTTTTTATTATTATTTGTAATTATGGAGCATCTTCAAAGACGATGCCATTCGGAAAGGTGATCCGACAAAGACGGTGTCTTGGGAGGCGTGCCATTTGAAGAATCAAGGGACCAAAGGAGTTGTTTTCCGAATATGTAATAGATTATTTGATTTTCTATTTAGGAAGGCCATACTAGGAATTTTATTTATTGCATCGCATTTCTTTTAATATGTTACATGCATTGCCAAATCGCCATAACAACACATGCATATCATATCGAGTCATCGACCGTGACAATTATAATTATCGTAGTTCACCGCTTTAGTTCACTTAAAACGTGATAGATAATAAATTGACAAGACCTCTCAAATATAATAATTGAGATAAAGCCTTACGAAAAATGTAGAAAGCCATGAAGTACCAATTTCATAAGGGAGTTAATCCGGCTTCACCGTAAAACAAACCTTGCTACGTTGGCGAAGTGGGGTAGTAAAATGTTATTACATCGAAATTTGGATTGAGCTCAACGGAAGTATTGTGGACCGTAGTCGCATGTGTTCCGGGCTAAAGATAAGAATTACAGTAATTTTTACCGACCGAGAGTTCTAAAAGTAGAATCGATTAAAAAGTTAATCCACCGAGTTATATTAATAAGGGATGAATCGGCTCACCGTGCTCGAGTTAATATGAATTTGGATCTCGGAATAATTTATGTAGTTGGGTGGAGGTCACTATATAAATGCAATACTTGTAGTTAAATTTACGAGTGTTATTAAAACGATAGATGATAATTATTTCCTTCATTTTCCGTTTTTGTAGTTAATTATACGCAATGAATTCATCTAATACTCCTACACCAATCACCGTTGAAACATTGCTCCAATCATTCGATGAAAAATGCTCCGAGTATGACAATGAAACGATTAGAGAATTACGCATTGACGTTAGTGAGGATGGAAATCTTTGTCTTTTTGCTACTTCTTCACCTCCCACTCACATACTCATGCCTACCTCTCAGGTAAGAGGATCATATGAGGGGAATCTCACAGATTCCAAGATATCCTTGTTTGATGAAACAAGGAGAAATATCAAATTAAGTGGGAGTTCTAGCAAGAGTGTCCTTGCAAATGAAAGGAGTATTGGTATTAATAAAGGAAAAGCAAAGAAAGGTAAAGAAACCCAAATCCGATTGTGAATTGGAAGTTGATAGTGAGACTACCACAAAACCAAGATGGGTATCCATTCCTACCATGAATATCATTATTTTAATGTCATGGGCCAATGGAAGCATAAATTGCCCCAAATATTTGGAAGATATCAAAGTTGGGCTTGTTACTCCAAGTGGGACTTGGAAATATGGAAAAGCTAAACAAGGGTGATGTGGATCGCTGACAATGAAATGGAGCTCGGGTAGCCGCCACTTCTAGAGAAACTTATGTACTTGTTTTTGCTTACATAATTGTTATTATGTATCCACTTAGTATAAATCATTATTTCCATTTCTATGTGAGACATGAAAGGATCTATATTTTGTCCTCAAAGACAATTGTTGTATTTTATTGAAAATAGACATGGATGTGAGCCATGTCACTTATCTTTATGATACACAAGTTTTAGACAATTCCAACTCATGTAAAGATATCTACATAATACGTACCAAAAGACTCATAACTGGTAATCCAAATGATTTGTACATTTGATTTTTCAATTAGGTTATGTAAATGAGAAACGCATTAAACGCTAGTGTCGACTAGAATTATTGGACCATTTGATTTTCAATCATATGGAATATGCGAATCTTGTCTTCTTTGCAATATAATTTGTACTTCCTTTAGTGGTAAAGGACACAAGCAAGTGATTTGTTTAGACTAATACATGCCGATGTATGTGTTCTAATGAGCATCACCGCATGGGGAATTTATGACTACTTCGTCACTTTTACCAATGATTCAAGTAGATAAGGGTATATTTACTTAATATAATAAAAGGTGAAGCATTTCAGAGATTTGAGAAATTTCAAAAATGACGTAGAGAACCAATTGAATAAAGTTCTAAACATTACGACCCAATCGTAGCGGCAAAGATCTAAGTAATAAATTTTATTTATTAAAGATGGATTATGACCTAGCGTCACTACCCATAAAATCAAACTAATATGAGTTGGTTTGAGTTGTTGAACTCAATTTTGGGAATTTGCAATCCAAAACGAACAAGTAATTCTAAACGGATGGTCAACCATGAGATACCTAGAATAGAAAGTCTATTAAACAGATGACATGGATAACACTCGTATATTATCTAGCTGCCATTTTAGGATGGCCTTTTGAAAGCTAATACATAGCCTAGATAAACTCCTAATACTCCGTTAAATATATATATGTTTGTGACTCACAAAGCTATCTCTCATGAATATTGATATATTTCTGAGAGATAGAGTGGGAGTAGATTGAATCGTCACAAACATCTCTTATAGTTGAAATGTTACTTTGTGAAAGTAATAGAATTATAGAGTGGGAGTTGGTATTGAACTATTATCTATGAAGATAGTATGAGAGCATAGTTCAGTGGGAGTTTATCGCACATGTCTTATTGTTCAAAATATTACTTTGTGAAAGTGATAGTATATTATGACCTTGTTACATACGAGCCGAAGCATTACAATCCGAAAATTGTTACTCAAGAGTAGATTTACTTTAAGGCGCGGGTCTCCTCAAAAGTAAAAAGAACTCCAGAGTACTCAAATGCATAAGATTTACATGAAGATGTTGATCAAGATAAATTGTGTTAGGAATTGCCGCATTTCATTTTAATGGAGAATGGCAAATAAAATTCGCTTTTTCTAAAATGGGTATTTAGAGAAGGAAGTGTTTGAAACACGAAATCTTAGATAAAGATCTAATAATCCTAACATATTATGCGTAGCTATCTTAAGTGATCACAGAGTGGTCTTAAGCAAGCATTAATGGATTATACTTTTCGTTCATGTGATTATAGTGAATTGTTTCATTCACATGATTGAAGAATCATGATATACATGAAGTTAAGTGGGAGCTAGAATTCTTTCTCCATGTCTTATATGTTAATAAAATATTACTTATTGAGAATAATGTACCATTTCTCTCTTCTGGCAAGAGTGAGTGGGAGACTAGGAAAGGGTGCAATATACTTTAGATTACTGAATCTATGTGAGAGTATATTGGCATAGAGTTAAGTGTCTTATGTGGATAAGATCTTTCGTATCTGTTGTACATCAACAAGGCTAAATAGGTTATTCATGTTAATGGAAGTGGAATTACTGTGATGAAGTCATAGTCATTCACTGAACCTATTAAGTTGTTGATCGCATGAAATCGATTGCTAATGTTTCCGCCATTAGAATGATCATGTATGCCAACAGACGCACATGCCATGGGGTGATATATGCTGAGAGCATAACAAGTCAATAAAAGGGATAATTCCCATAATATGGCTTGTGAAAGCCGTAAAGAACATCCTTGAGATTCTTGAGAAGAATTAAGGATTCATTCATTTGTTTGGATGATAAACTAAGTTACGTGTTGAAGAGTTGCACAAACTTTAGTTTCCAAACTCAAAAGGGATTTGTTGAAATCCTAGGGTGACCTATTGACTAAGGAGCAAGAGACTAATAAAGGTGTTTTAGTTTCACGCATTGCAAATTCTACAAAAGGATTCTAAGTAAATTGTGATAATATCGTCAATGAAGGGATTAAGGGTGAATCCCTCTACAAATGACTCTATCACAAGTTATGCGATAACAGTGGGAGAATCTTTAAAGTTAAAGAGCCCAAGTCTAGTAAGAAGTCTAGACAAATACCTGGATAAATTCATGTCATTAGAGATGACATTGAATGGAAGGAAATAGCGATTGAAAAAGTTGGAATATATGGATATCGGGTATATCTACTTGCCAAGCTTGTATTGCATTTTGACTACTGTTAATAATACACTAATGATTATAGAATATGAAGTAGTAATAGTGTATTGACTATTCATATGTGATAATCACATTTATCGTTTTGAGTTTTATTAAACTCACTTGTAACCATGTCGTATCCGAATGGGTTGTAGAGACAAATTGAACGCCATTAAAGTGAACTGGATTGACAACGTATTCACCCCTAGTTACTTATATGAGGTGACGTCTCCAAGTGACTAGAGTGTGATGCGATTGATGCCAAGTTCAAATGCCATAGAGTCATTTGGGATGACTAGTCGATCACATAGGCGGGGTGTATGGGACACTCTGTCGGGCAGTGACCGCTTATAGAGTTCTGGTAATTCATAAAGCCTGGTCGTGGCAAGAGCTACTATAGTATTCTTATGAGTCAATTCTTTTGATTAGAGACTATTTGCCCAAGTTGGCACAACTTCTGATTAGCTTTGATTTATACTCTACGATTTCGTAAATGAGGTCAAACTGGGTATATTTTGGGTTATGATGGACTGTGGCTGAACGAAGGGAATAGGGCGATAGGAATTGCCCACCCCTTGTCAGGGTTGTTTGAAATCTCAAGGCAACTCAAGGAGTAGTTAACTGGAAATGCGTGGCCACGCTCGGAAGGTATCTATGATAGATAATTCCGGTCAGACAGTTAATCTCCAGATCGAGAAAACTACTCAAGATATGATCAAGTGTAAGTACGACCTGCAAGACACCTTGCATTGAGTGGGAGATTGTAATAGGACAAGAGAATTGGTGACGCACAGTTGTCGAGGAAAAGTGGGAGATTGTTGGGAAATGTGTCCTCAACAATAGTGCGATCACATGATTTAAATATCATTATTAAATCTCATACTAAGAATACATGAGGGATGATTCTTTATACAGTCGACTGACCGTCATTAATCGTTAATGATTGGCTAACTAGAGTTTGACATTACTGTCGTGTGACGGTGGTGGTCAGTTGATCCCTTTAGGTCACACCTATAGGATGAGGCCCAAATATATATTTAATTAATTGTATGCGATACAGATTAATTAATTCCTTAATTATGGGAGTGCAATTTTGCGTCTTATTTTAATGTGATTAAATAAGATTAAATTTAGTAATTAAGTGTTATATTACTAAATTAGTTGAGGTATAAATATAAGTTTTGAGGTAGAGGTTATTAGTTATTTAAAGTTACAAGAAGTTGTAATTTTAACTAACTAGTAATTATGGGACTCATTATATGTTGATATAATAGTAGTATACTACTCAAAAAGTGGAGTCTATATTATATTATTAATTGTAATATTTAAGTGTTAAATGATTACATTAATGATTAATTATGTAAGATAGTCAAACATATGACTTATAAGCATTTGTGGGACAAATGTCAAAAGACAAAAATGGACCAAAATAAGGCCAATATTTCGGCCAAAACAAGAGAGCACAAGATGCTCTTTTGTCTTTATTTGTTTGGATTAAAGCATGATAGTGACTTGTCATATGAAGCTTTTATCATGCTATATCTTACACTATTGTTCCCTATACACTACATATGCTAAACAAGAGCTAAAAACAAAAGCAACAAGATTCCCTTCATGGGAAGTGCCAACCGGTTTTGGCATTACAAAATGAGCATTTGGTTGCTCATTTTAGACTACTAGTTTTGCTTGTTTTTGCCTCACGCTTCACTCTAACTTTCCTCACATGCAAATTCATAAAAATTGTCTACAATACTAATACTCATCATATATATTACTAGAGGTAGTAATACAAGAACATTAGTATTTTGAAGGATATATTTCTACTACATATCTAGTTAATATTAGTAAGAATTTTTGGGATTAATCTTGGGTGAAATTTATTGGAGTGGCTTCTATGCTTGGAGTTTTAGGAGGATCATCCATCGTATTTAGCTCAAGAACAAGTGAAGGAAGGTGACCTTACTTGTGCCCATTATTTCGAAACACCTAACAATATAAGGGACATTGTTTTTATTATAAATCTATCATTTTGTTATGCATGCACTAGATCTAAATAACAAATAATTAACAAGTTAATTAGTTCACTATTAGAGGAGTCTAATAATAGGTATATGAACCAAACAAGTCATTCATACACACAATTATACCATTGTATTTTGTCTGAATTCATCTTACTACATGGCTATCAACTTATACTCACGTTAATCTAAAACATATAATTAACGATAAATTCCCACATATCATCCAAGTGTATTACTATCAAATTCCAGTTCAACACATACAAGTTATTCTACACAAATTACTCACCACGCAAGGGGAACTTTCGGCCATTAAACATTGTACAAATGCATCACTATTTGCTATATCTCATACTACAACTCAACACTTCTTTAACTATCATCATTATAGCTACGGTAGGACTTATAAACTCATATAGGATCACCATTACTATTAACCTAAAGCAAACACCAACATGACCGTTTTTATACTACGGCATACACCTCTACACCTTTCAAGCATTTCTATTAAATAAAACCTTTTTACATTTCTCATTATCATCACATATACTCACTCATTCTACCAAAACTTCACCATACACGATCCCGGTGCAACTATCACGCCTACATCGATTTCAACAAAGACTCAACCACAGATAGTTCTAACGCAGTCCACATACACGTTAAGCACATACTCATGGACTCCACATTCCCATACCCAGTGTCTGGCTTAAGTACAATGGGGCCAATATTTTGAAATGAGGGCGCCTACTCACCCAAAATATAGCATCAGCTGGGGCTCCCATTACACATACACAAGGTTCATTTTATTAGACTCACTACATTCATTAGGTTCATTTGTTACAGGCTCCAAAATCGTGTCTCTGATACCACTTTGTAACACCCCCATATTCCGAGGAGCCTTAACTAGGCCTTCCTTGGCATATAAGGGCATTACCATCTCAGTTGCCTGAGGTAAGTAATCATCAAAACTCGATAAAAGAACAATTATAGTTATATTACAAGCGTTACAACCAACTAACAAAATAAGATACAACTCATCAGCTACACACTATCTCTATCAGTACTCGTGATGACTCATCCCCGCCAAAACTCCAGCCATCAACAACATCGACACCTGCTAAGACTGACTGCTCACCATAAGGGATCACGGCAGACACATAAACAAACAAGACAACCACACAAGGTCAGTAACTGAGATAAGACATAACGAAACCAACAACAATCACCAACACATTACAAACACAACCAGTCACACACAATCACACCCACTTTAATCAATCTCCGTCACCGACTGTCCACTGGACCTGCCCTGCCAGTGGGGGACCACAGCCGTACCCACCAAATCCCCGCTCATCATACCGAGCGATAACCCTGTCCCATTAATGTGCACATCCCCTCCCGTGGCGGGTTCCACGGAGAGCGAAACTAGGGCGTGAAGCCACTCCCGCAAGTGACTCCACTAAGCCGAGGACGCACCTCGAGAACCAGAGACAACCAATCACAGAAAGTTGCAATACAACAACAACCAACAAACTGTATACACCAACCGATTACCGCATATACGCTGCCACACAAACACAACTACAACACAACAACCACGACACAACAACCGACACACTAGACCATCCACAGAAACTGAGTAGGCGAACCTACCTTTACGCAACTGCAATGATTCTATGTCCACACACGCAATATACACAAACCAAGCAACACCTATATATACAAAACAATCATCTATTACTATCATTCTAATCCTAACTGAAAAAATAAGACACAGATAATGATGACGACATACCTACACGAGGAAAACTTGGCAAAGGGCTGCTACCCGACTCAAGCTACGCACTCCTAAGGCATAAGGACCTTCAAGGGCTTCCATGGAGGACATATGGTGAAGGGAAGAGGAAAGGGCGACATTTAGGTTTAGGAGAAAGAGGCGGAAATGATTTACGGATTCAACAAAACACGATTATAAACCCTCGCTGAAAACACGTTACTCGATCGA
This sequence comes from Silene latifolia, assembly GCF_048544455.1. Taxonomy (NCBI): domain Eukaryota; kingdom Viridiplantae; phylum Streptophyta; class Magnoliopsida; order Caryophyllales; family Caryophyllaceae; genus Silene; species Silene latifolia. Next base: position 90,927,343 of record NC_133538.1, on the reverse strand, counting down.
GTGGCCCCTACTCGATCGAGCATCTAAGCTACTCGATCGAGTAGCCTCTACTCTGTCATAGCCTTGGTACACACTTCTAAGGACTATCACTGCTTCCAAGGTCGGTCAACGCTGGTCAACGGGTCTCCGAAAGGGCGGGTATTACAAGATCGACCTGAGTTCCCTAGCTCTATAGTTAGTTTCGTTACTTATTTTTGATAGGTACACGACAGCCCTGTCAGCCGTAACTGAGGTTAAATGGGTATCTTTTTTGTTATGATGAACTGTGGCTATATGAAGGGAATAGTGCGATAGGAATTGTCCTCCCCCTTGTCAGGGTTGTTTGAAATCTCAGGGCCAATCGAGGAGTAGTGAACTGAAAATGCATGGCCACGCTCGGAAGGTATCTACGGTAGATAATTCTGGTCAGACAGTTACTCTCCAGAACGAGGAAACCATTCAAGATATGATCAAATGCAAGTACGACCTGCAAGACACCTTGCATTGAGTGGAAGATTGTAATAGGACAAGAGAATTGGTGACGCATACTTGTCTCGGACAAGTGGGAGATTGTTGGAGTATGTGTCCTCAACAATAGTGCGATCACATATTTAAATCTCAAATTAAGAATACGGAAGGGATGATAAATTATATAGTCAACTGATCAACATAAATCAGTAACGGTTGGCTGACTGGAGTTTGACGTTACTGTCGTGTTGACGGTGGTGATCAGTTGATCCCTTAGGTCACACCAAAAGGATGAAACCCAAATAAATAATTAATTAATTGTATTTGATACAGATTAATTAATCCCTTATTTATATGAGTTGGATTTTGTATCTTATTGTAATGTGATTAAATAAGATTCGATTTAGCGGATTAATATATTAATTTACTAAATTATGTTGAGGTTTTATAAATATTTCGAGGTAGAGGTATTAGTTATTTACATTTACAAGAGGTTGTAAATTTAACTAACTAACTATTATGGGACTCATTATATGTTTATATAATGGTAAAATATTACTCAATAAGTTGGGTGAATATATGTTTATTAATTTGTCACATAATTGTTGTATGATCAAATTAATATTTAATTATGTAAGATAATTAAACATATGACTTATAAGTATTTGTGGGACAAATATTAAAAGACAAAAATGGACCAAATAGAGTATGGGCACCGGTTTTTAGAGTAGATAGGACACTTGTCCTAAGTCTTCTATTTTGTCTAAAAATCTTATGACATAAGCACCACTTGTGATGTTGCCTCTACATAATATGACACTACCAATAAAGCATATGCATGTGATATTTGGAGAAGACAAAAATGCTCTATAAAGAGTAATATGTCTGGCACTTTCAAGGTGTGGGAAGAACAATGGCTGTTCTCAATATTTCTCATTTTTATTCTCTCTAGATGCTCATCTCTTCCCTACCAGCAAAAACCTCAAAAACCACTCAAATACTAATATTTGTCATATATTACTAGAGTAGTAATATTAGTAATATTAGTAATAATTAAGGGTACATTTGTTGGAATATGTGTCCTCCGACAATAATGCGATCACAACTGTCGATCATAATGATCACATGTTTAAATCTCATTTTAAGAATACATGTGGGATGTAATATTTTACAGTCAACTGGTCCACACATATCGGTAATGATTGGATTTTGACATTACTGTCGTGCGACGGTGGTGATCAGTTGATCCCCTTAGGTCATACCTATAGGGAAATACTCTAAATTGATTATTTAATTAATCGTATGCCGATACGAGTTAATTAAATTGCTTAAAATTGACGGATGATTTTGTGAGTACAGTTAACGTGTCTTACTGTAATTCGATTAAATTAGATACGGTCTAAGTAATCGAATTGTTTTATTACTTTGATAAAATTATTGTTTACGAAACACTTAAAATTGAAATTAAAATTGAATGAATAATTTATTATAAATACAAGACGTTGTGATTTATAATTGATAAACCGTTTTGGTACAAGTAATTACGAATTACTAGTCAATTTTGTATATGGCATATTTTATGAGTATGTTGATTTTTAATATGTTAAAAATACATTACAATTTCACATGTCAAGTAACATGTCACATTTGTCACAATTGACAAATGACAAAAATAAAATGGACTACCCATTTTATTTAAGTGTGCCAAAAAAAGGAGGGAGTATTAGGTTTATATTGTGTTTTTATTTTTAAGTGGAAAACACAATGATCAAACCCTACTTGTAGCCTTGCATGCCCATTTTTCTTGGGTAGAAAAACAAACTCCTGCATTGGCTCCTACTCCCTCCTCCAACCGGTTTTTTCTAAGAGAAAAGACTTTGTTTTTTCCTCCATCATTCATTCAAAACTTCAACAAATATTTTTTAGTGTAAGAAAATGAATTCTCTATCTTGTGAAGAAATTTTAGAGAAATAAAAACCTCACAAATTCCTCTCTCTTGGCTGAAAAATTAAAAGAGTACAAAATATTATTTTTGTGTCAAATTTAAGTAAGACTTATATTATTACTAGATCATAATAATATTAGTTATTAAGAGGTTTCCTTGGGTATATGCTTTTGGGAGAGGTTCTAATTTGAACCTTGTTCATCCATTATAAGGAAAGCTCAAGAACTAACAAGAAGGAGATCTTGTTGGTGCTCTAATAACCGAATCACATAAGTAAGATTGACGATTTCTTCTCTAATCTTATTTTTAGTTTGCATGCATAAGATCTAGCATTTATTTTATGACTAAATAAATTAATACATATATGGACATTTAAAATAATGGAATTAGTGATTTTTAAACAACATTACTACATAATATCTAGTTAACATTAGTACTAATTTTGGGTGAAATCTTGGGTGCAATCAAAAGGAGGGCTCCTAATATAGAGTCTTGGAGGATCATCCTAATACTTATCATAGCTCAAGAACAAGTCAAAGTAGGAGACCTTACTTGGGCCCATTTCGTTCCATACAATAATGTAAGGAACATTTTTTTCTCTTATTCTTTTATTTTGTTATGCATGCACTAGATCCACTATGACAAATTTAATATGTTGATTAAATCACTATTAGAAATGTCTAATAATAGGTATATGAACCTAACAATTGTTTCATCACCAACTTCAAGTGTGAGCATCACGTGCTTTACATCAATCACCGCTCCGGCGGTGTGTAGGAATGGTCTTCCTAGAATGATTGGAATGTGGGAATCTTCCTCGATATCAGCAATAACATAGTCCACCGGTATGAAAAACTTTCCAATCCCCACGGCTACATCTTCTCATACCCCAAGAGGTTTTTTTGTTATTCGGTCCGCCATTTGTAAGGTCATGTTAGTGCACTTGAGCTCTCCCAATCCTAGTCTTTCACATACCGAATATGGCACGACACTCACACTTGAAACTAGATCACATAATATCTTGTTGATTGTGGTATTACCAATGGTACATGGAATGGAGAAGCTTCCCGGATCCTTGAGCTTAGGTGGGGAATTCCCTTGAAGAATTGCACTACTAATCTTTGTGAAGGAAATGGTTTCCAACTTCCTTATGTACTTCTTCTTGGTAAGGATATCTTTTATGTATTTTGCATAGGGAGGAACATGGTTGATCAACTCCGTGAATGGTATAGAAACCTCTAGTTTCTTCACAATCTCCATGAACTTCCCAAGTTGTTCATAAAGCTTGGGCTTGGCTTGGCGACTTGGAAATGTAAGCCTAATCACAATAAGCTCTTTATCAACTTCTTTGGCCTTCTCATTAGTTTTCTTCTTCAATGATTCATTGATAGTCGGTTCCACTAACTTAGAATTTCTTCTCAATGGTTCCATCACATCTCTTTGCTTGACACTTTCCTCAATAACATCCTCTTCAATTGGCATCTTAGGTCCCTCATATCTTGTACCACTCCTCAAGTGATTGGCATTGATGGTCTCATGTCTTGTAGGAGGATTACCTTGAGGAGGTAATTTTCCTTTTTGTCGTTGGGAACTTGAAGAGGCCCATTTAGACAATTGTGTTTCCAACATATTGGTATGAGCAAGGATATTATTGATGGTAGTGTCTTTGGCATGTTTATCTCTTTGCATTTGAGCAAAGAAATCTTGTTGGTTCTTTTGCATTTAGAGGACCGCTTTTTGAACATCAAAACTTGGTCATTGGATTGATTGTAAAAGGGTTGGTTTTTGTTGAAGCATGGTTTTTGAGTAGGATTTCTCATTGGAGGTGGGGTGTATGTGAGTTGAGGATTTTGAACATTTTGGCTTTTGTATGAGAAGTTTGGGTGAAATTTGGTGTTTTCATTGTAATTGTTGGAGTAAGGGGTACCATTATTGTATGCTTGGAAATCATTCACTTACTCACTTGTGTCCCAACACTCTTGTTGATCTTGTCCCAAAGTTCCACAATTCTCACACACTCCATTTGGAATAAAAGATGTTACCACCATGGCATTGATATGTTGCTCGGATGATTGAGAAGCTTCATTCATCTTGGCTATGGCTTTTTCGAATTTCAAGTTCATTGTGTCAATATAGGAGCTTAGTTGGGCACCCAAATTGGCACTCAATTGTGTGACGGAGTCAACTTCATGTTTTCCTTCCCTAGTAGCTTTTATTGGCTTACTATATTGAGAGTTGTGAATCGCCATCTCCTCTATCTTTGCCCAAGTTTGGTTGTCATCAACCTCGGTGAATCTTCCATTAGAACCCATGTTGAATACATTCCTTGAGTCTTCATACAACCCATTCCAAAATTGTTGAACAAGAAACCATTCGCTTAGTCCCTGATGAGGACAAGAGCGACATGTATCTTTGAATCTCTCCCAAGCCTCTTATAGACACTCTTGATCGCTTTGCTTGAACCCAATGATTTGGCCTCTTAACATGTTGGCCTTCTTCGGAGGATAGAACTTCTTGTAAAAGGCAAGTGCTAACTTCTTCCATGAATCAATTCCAAGAGTGGCCTTGTTTAGGCTCTTTACCATTGCTTTGCAGCTCCGATCAAGGAAAAAGGAAACAATACCCATCGAATTTGGTCTTGAGGTACTCCCGTTTGGGAAATCGCATCACAATAGTCACGAAAAGTCTCCATGTGTAGATGAGGATCTTCATTAGGCATCCTTCCAAATTGACTTCTCTCAACTAATTTTATGAATGCAGATTTTGCAATGAAATTACCGGTCAAGTGGGGGTGGTGATGGAGTACCATTTGTTAGGTTCTCCTCGGTTGGTACAGAATGAGATGAAAATTTAGGCATTGTAGGTTTATTTTGTGGTTGGTTTAGAATTGGGTATTCCTCTGCTTGTCTGGCAAAAGAGTTTGTAAATTCAACACTATCTGAATGGACGGTACCAATGTCCACAAGTTCTCCAATACCCACAATTGTTGAAGTCCCTCTAATGGTTCTTCTAACATTGGTCAAGGTTCTTTCAATTACGGGATCAATAGGCAAAAGACCGCCTTGTGGTCTCCTAGACATGTTAAAATCAAACATCTATAAAACAATTAAAGTTACCTTAAGGAGTTTTACTTCCCCAAGGTTAAGAAAACACAACTAAAAACAACAAATGATAACAATTCAAGTGAACACCGTCCTCGGCAACGGTGCCATTTTTTATTCGGTTCAAACTTTGTTGTCTAAGCTTACCAATCAAAACAATATTTGTAATCTCAACTAACTACTCTTAGTAGAGTGGCAAATAAAGGTCGGATCCAAAGGGATGGGTATTGTATTGATTTATTGGTAGTAGAGACTATGTCTTAGGGTGTCACAATTTGGGTTGAGTTTCAGGTTTGTAATCTAAACTACTAAACAAATGAAATGTAAGCAAATGAATGTATAACAAAGCAAACTAAATAGGGTTTTTAAACAATTGACTAAGGCACTAGGGTGTCATGGGTTCATAAGGAAATCATGGTGAGATCACATAAACAAGTTTAATAGATGCAAGCAACTTATTGTTGTAGTGGAATCTAGTTATTTTATATCTTACAATTCCTAGGAAGTTTTGGGTCTCAGAACCGATTCGGTCAAGACTTTACAACTGCTATAAGTCGACTTAATTCTCCTTATTCAACTATATGCACGGTCTAACAAGCCTTGAGTTGGTTTATGTCTTTCAAGTCTTGTTGAATGGATAAGAGATTCATGCTAGGTTGTCAATCAAGCATTTCATTAAGCATAAAATGTGCATAAGTTTAAACTACAACAAGCAAGCAATCATATGAACTTATTAAGTAAAGATCTATCCCATGATTAACTCCTCTAATCCCTTATTAACCCTAGTTAGGAAACTACTCGCTCATGATCATAGAAAACATGTTAATAAGGGTGTCAATCATATTAACAAAGCTAAACATGATGGATGTGTAAAACTATAAACAAGGATTAAACAAAGGGTAAAAGGAATTGTACCAACTTAGGATGATCCAAATAATAAGCAAAGAATAATAGAAGAAAACTTGATAAATGATGAAGAGTTGTCAATTCTCCAATAAACCCAAATAGTGTTCAAATTACCCAACTTAATCTAAGAACACTTGAATGATTAAGGAAATATTAAGATTTGATTAAGATTATATTGTGTAATAGAACTTAATAAAACTTGATTAAGAATTGATTAAGGTTTGGTAATAAACTCTACTAAAACTTGATGATTAATCTTCTAATACAATAGGGTATTTATATTAAGTACAAGTATTAGGGTAATTAAGGGCTTAAATGACGATTAAGTCCCTAAGATGAAGATTAACGCCTTGCAAGTCCCTAAGGAGCCGCTCGACCTAACCCGGTTGGACGCCGATGCTAGAAGGAAATTCGCCCGTCCTTCTTGTGGGACGCTCGGGCTGTGTCATTGGGACACCCGTCTTGAACATCATGACGCTCGGGCTGAGCTACGGATGCCCCTCTCATAGGCTAGTGTGACTTCTTCTTCAATTGGCTACCTTATGATCCGTGGGGATCGTTGAGGAGCCTTGGGGGTCTTTTACCATTGCCCAAATACTTGTTTTATTGATCTAGGCCTTTAGTATTGGTTTCCTCTTTGTTGCTTGGTCGTTAGATGCGATCCATTTAGCTCCATATAAGCAAGGTTAGCATTCCTCTCCTACCAAGGACACAAAACCTCAAAGAATATGCAAAGTAGGAAGCTAAATATACGAAACGACCCTAATAAATGCAAGAAAGCATAGGAATGAAGCTAGTTCGGGGACTAAATATGTGTAAATATGAGTCACATCAGCTTTGGTTTTTGTCCTAGGTCACGTCATGAAAGGAGGTCGATGGGCATCTTCTAGGTCATGGTGATATGAATTATACATCATAGATGGGTCAACAGGAGTTGTTCACCCACGTTAGGGTATAAACATCTTTAGGTCACTCGAGGAGTATTTACTAGAAATGCGTGGCCACGCTCGGATGTAATCTCTGGTAGATTTTTTCGGTCAGTCCGTTACTCTCATGATCGAGAAAACCACTCACGATATGTTTGAATGTAAGTGCGAACGGAAAGACACCTTGCATTGAATGGGAGATGTGAAACGAACACAAGAATTGGTAACGCAAAACTTGTATCGGACAATTGGGAGATTATTGGAGTAGGTGTCCTCCACAATAGTGCGTCTACATTATAAATCTCATTAAAGGAATATAATAGGGAAGTTTATAAATTTGTGATTCTCGTCAGTTGACTAACGTAAATCAATAACGGTTGGTTGACTAGAGTTTGACATTATTGTCGTGAGACGGCGGTGATCAACTGATCCCATTTGGTCACACCTAAAGGAACGAGCCCCAATAGAAATGTAATTAATTGTACATGATAAAACTTAATTAGTCCCTTGATAAACTGACTAAAAGTTTGTCAATTGAGTTAGTTTAGAGAGATCGAGTTAGGAACTAGGGCCGACGGAATTTATTATTTAATTATGCGATAATTGAATAATAAGTTATTGAGACGGATTTTAAAAATTAATTGTTAATTAGTAAAATTGTATTCACTGACTAATGTGATTAGTTTTGGTACGTATTATGTGTATATGCAAAATACATGTATGTATAATGAGTGTTATGAGACGAAAACAATTGGGATACATTTTATCATATAAGATGATAAAATTGAATGATTTATAACAATTAGTGAGACAAATTATAAAATCAAAAATGGACCCAAATGGTCCATTTTGGGCGTGTGAATGGTGCCTAGAGTAGGCATGATTAGTTTTTCTTTTACACTAATCGAAACCTTGGGCACTCAACCACTTTTGTTCTTATCAAAGCTAATCATCTCTCCTCTATGTGGCCGGCTCGCTCATGCCTAATAAGGATAATTTTTCTCCTTATTCATTTCACTTGTGCATTTTGTTGAAAATACACTTATCTCTCTAAAACCTCTTAAATATTATAAACATTTACTAATAGTTAGTAATATCAAATCTAATATTTTTATTAAGGGTTAGTCTTAGAAATATCTAGTTAATATTTCTTATACTAGTTGGTGCAAGTTCTTGTGTTCAATATAAAAGAGATCTTCTACATTGAAGATTTGGATTTCTTGGAGGATCATCCCATTATTGTAATCTCAGTAACAATAAGAAAGGCGTTCTTATAGTGCCCATATTTATATCTCAATGTAAGGAAATGATATTTCTTCTCTTATTTATATTAATGCCTTTATATTGCATGCATGTTACATAGATCATTAAATAACTAAATTAGAGTAATTTGGTAAACTAATTAGAGTAGTCTAATTAGGGGTCTATGACTTTCAATATCTGCTCATTGTTTTTCTGTGCTACAAAATTCAAGTCTTATCTTACCCTTATCATCATGGTTGCGTAGAAAATGGTGTCTAATATCTATATGTTTAGTACGAGAGTGTTGTTATGGGTTTTTTGAAATAATTATATCACTCTTATTATCACATAAAATAGGAATACATCCTATATTAATACCATAATCAGAAAATTGCTCTTTATCCCACAATAATTGAAAACATACCAATGTAGCAGCAATATATTTGGCTTTGGCAGTAGATAAGGCAACTCAGTTTTGTTTCTTTAACCCCCACGTTATAATGCATGGTCCAAAAAACGTAGCGATGCCAGAAGTGCTTTTCCTATTAAGCGAACAACCTTCATAATATGCATCTGAATACCTTATGAGATCGAAATTACACTCAAGAGGATACCACATATATAATTCAGATGTACCAATTAAATACCTCAAGATTCTCTTAACTTCTATCATAGGCGATTCTTTAGGGCACGATTGAAATCGAGCACATACGCGTACACTAAACATAATATCTGAACGACTTGCAGTTAAATAAAGAAGTGAACCAATCAGACCTCGGTAAGTCGTTTCGTCGACAGACTTACCATCTTCCTCTAATGTCAATTTCTTATCTGTGACCATTGGAGTGGGCATAAAATGAGAATTTTCCATTCCAAATTTCCTGATTAGTTTCTTGTTGTATTTTTACTGGTGGATCATAATGCTGATCATTTCAAATTCTGAGGTCAGCAAATCTGAAAAATACTTACACAACCTATTATTAGTTGAACCAAAAAAGATATCATCAATGTAAATTTGTACAACCAATAAATCGGAACCCTCGGAATTCGGGAACAAGGACTTGTCAACAGATCCTATTTTAAAATCACTTTCGAGTAAAAATTTGGATAATTTGTCGTCCCAAGCCCTGAGAGCTTGTTTCAAAACATATAAAGCTTTATCTAATTATAGACGTGATATTGAAACTTCCTGTCAAGAAATCCTGGGGGTTCCTCTATAAAGACTTCTTCATTCAATTAACCATTGAGAAATGCAATCTTAATGTCCATTTGAAATAATTTCATTCCTTTGTGAGAAGCGAAGGCTATTATTAATCTAATAGTTTCAAGTCTGGCCACGGGAGCGAAGGTCTCGTCATAATCTATTCTTTCTTATTGATTGTATCCCTGCACAACCAATCTTGCCTTATTTCGTAATATAACTCCCATATCATCCAACTTGTCTCTAAACACCCATCTTGCACCAATGACAGATCGATCTTTAGGTCTCGGAACTAAGTGCCATACTTTATTCCATTCAAACTATTGAAGCTCTTCATGCATAGCGACAATCCAATCTGGTTCAGCAAGAGCTTCTTTGATATTGGTTGGTTCAACGGTAGAGATGAAGGAGTAGAAAGAACAAAAGTTGTTCAACGTTCTACGAGTTTTAACACCATTCTTTAAACTTCTAAGAATACTCTCCATGGGATGAGAATCTTTATATCTCCATTTCTTAGAAGTTGGAGGCACATATTCATTGTCATTTGAACTGGGCTCACCTTCTTCGAATGATTGGGATCCAAGAATTGTTTCTCCTAAATCCAATCGTTGGGTTGTAGCAGAATCAAGTATAACTCTGGATTCTGTACCTTGGTTTGGATTCGAAGTTATAGCTTCATTGGTTATATCTTCAGTTTCCAAATTCTTGTTTTGAGAGGAGGTTATTGTATCATCAACGATAGTCTCAGCTCTCTTTCCCTTGTCATTTGAAGGACTTCCATGTTCATCATTAGTGCCTTCAATTTCTTTATGTTCCTCACCCAACTCTGGAGGATCATCTCTAGATAGACGGAAATCTGGTTCATTCATATCTTCTTCCTCATCATGTTCAGCTTTATCAAATATATTATTTTCATAAAAAATAACAGGAACACTTTCCTAGATGCGTAAAGTTCTTTTATTAAAAACTTTATATGCTTTACTATGATTAACGTATCCAACAAAAACAGCTTCGTAACTTCTGGGATCAAATTTTCTTAATCTGTTTTTGCCATTGTTATGGACAAAACATTTAATTCCGAAGCAACATAGATGAGATATGTTAGGTTTTCGTCCTCTAAAAAGCTAATAAGGAGTCTTCTTGATGATAGTTCTAATCAAAGCTCGATTGTGAACATAGCATGCAATACTAATAGCTTCATCCCAAAAATTACGAGGCAGACCACTACACAATAGTATAGTGCGTGCCATATTCTCTAGTGTACTATTCATACGTTCAATAACACCGTTTTGTTGTGGGGTTCGTGGTGCAGAAAAATTGTGTCCTACACCATTTTCCCCACAGAATTCAATAAAGGCATGATTATCAAATTCAGTGCCATGATCGGTACGTATGATTTATACTTATTTTGGGCAAGCTTCATTAGAACTACAAAGTCATCGAAAGTTTCATCTTTTTAATTTAGAAATATAAACCAAACATACTTTGAATAGTAATCAACTAGAACAAAAATATACCTGAATCCGCCTCTACTTCTTACCTTCATTAGGCCACACAGATCCATATGTACTAGTTCTAGTGGTTCTTTGGTGCTTACCACTCTCTTAGGTTTGAATGACTATTTCACATGTTTGCAACGAGCACACGAGTGACATAGTATTTCTTGGTCAAACTTGATTGACGGAAACCCTTCAACCAAGTCCCATCTTTTGAGTTTGTTCAATATGGTGGAGCTAATGTGAGCAAACCTTTTATGCCATAAGCATGGATTGCCTAAGGTAGCTTTCATACATGTAAAAGATTTAGTAGGTATTGCATTTAAATCAATCATATACACATTTCTCTTTATTTGGTCTTCAAGAATAACATTACTAGTTCGCTCAATTATTATACGATAAATATCAGAATGAAAGACGACTTTATTTCCTTTGTCGCATAATTGAGATATACTTAGTAAGTTTTGCTTGAGACCTCATACCAGATAGACATCACTGATAGCATGAGTGGAAAAGATGTCAATTTTACGTACGCCAATTACCTTACCCTTCTTATTGTCACCAAAGGCAACCTTACCTCCATTATAGGGCTCAATTGAAAAAAACAGATTCTTATTTCTAGTTATATGCCTTGAACACCCACTGCCAAGATACTATTGATTGTTTTCTTTCACCACAACCTGCGAGTAGATTAGATGTAGTTTTTAGGTACCCAAGCTAAGTTGGGTCCTTTGACGTTAGTCACTCTAAAAGATAGATCTTTTCTAACCCATATTTGTCTAATGACTCTTTGTTTAATAAACAAAAAGGTCTGTGTAGGAGATGTCCTAGAATATACTCTGGGTTTTTCATGATGTTGACTTTTAGGTTGTTTTGGGGGAGCCTTAGTCATATAACACTCATTAGGCTTTTGTGGTTGTTTAGGTTCATTGACCTTTTTCTTATAATCAAAACTCATATCATTCGAACTTGGTTCAGGTGTAGGGAAGTCATTCTCCTCTATCACAGTGTTAGATGCTCTAACAAATTTGATACTCTCATTGAAATCTTTCATACATTTGACACAATTATCTAGAAGGTGTCAAGTATGACCACACTAAGTGCAAATCAAATACTCAGGTAAATTAACATATTTTCTCTTTCTGAAGTCTCGTTCAGAAGGAGTTTATTTGCATTTAGAGTGGTCTCTATCACTATAGCACTCATGTCCTAAACCCATTTTTATGTTGTTGTCTGATTGCTCAGTTAAGAAGTTTAGAACTTTTGTGCTTCCTTCCCACTTATTATGAACCTTTCTAGCATGTAAGAACAATTCCTTCAAAGATTGTATTTCTTTAAGACATTTGGAATGATTAATTCCCACATCTTTAGAAGGATTGTTCTCTTTATAATTAACACGAAAATCCTAAAATCTTTTATCGAGGACCCGTACCATCTCAGAATGTAATTTCTTAGTATCTGATAGCAAGGTTTTAGATTCTTTCAATTGCTGGCTCAGAGAATCAATTTCTTTCTTTTGATCTGAAACCACAGTCTCTCTAGCTGTAGCCTCAGATTTAAGAAGCTCTTTGACTTTTCTCAATTCTAAGGTTATAGCTTCATTAGCTACAACCTTGGCTTAAAGATGCTTAATGTTGAGTTTTAGTTCTGAGGTATAGCTTCATTAGCTATAACTTTAGACTCGAGAGCTATATTCTCAGCATTTGTCGATTCTGAAGTTGTGGCTATATTAGTCGTAACTTTAGATTTCAGCTTCTTAGCTTTGGCTTTAAGAAGTTGATTCTCTTCAGCAATATCTAGAATATGTTCTTTCAAATATTTTAGTTCCAGATCTTGTTCGTGACACTTACCAAGAGTTTGCTCGAAGTACTCTACTAAAGCACTCTTAGACAACTTCTTGACTTGTTTTTTATGTTCAAGATAGCTTACCTCTTCTTCTTCATCGTCTGGATCAGATTCTCCAAGGAGGCAACATTTTGAACTTGAATTCATGCTATCATCATCACTGTCAGAAATTAAGTCGAGACTAACGTTGCTTAAGTAAAGGTTAGCAACTTCTTTATCTTCAGACCCCTCGTCATCTTCTGTGTCGAGATCTCCCCAACATGACGCCATCATGACTTGTTTGAAATCACTTTTGGTCTTTTCTCGTTTAGTCTTGTCATTAATTTTCTCCCATGTGGGACAGTCCTTGATCATGTAATCAGTCTCTCCACACTTGAAGCATCTTCTATTTGAAAACGAAGTTTTTCACTCAGTTGTTTTCTTGTTAAAAGACTTATTGTTATTGTAAGACGATTTTGTTTGCTTATTTCTAAATATCTTCTTTTTGAACCTTCTAGCAAACAAAACCATTTCATTCTCGATGTTAGAACCACTGTTCTCACCTGCAGAGGCCTGAAGAGCCATACTCTTATTTTTATTTGGTTTGTCCGCATCATCATCTAAAATGAGTTCGTGGGCCATAAGAGCACCTATAAGCTCTTGATAAGAGAGAGTAGTAAGGTCTATAGCTTCCTCCATTGTAGTGACCTTGGGAAGCCACTTTATGGTAAGACTCCTAAGGACTTTTCTGACAATGTCCTCGGATTCGAACTTTCTACCAAGATTTTTCAGTTCATTGACAATGCTAGAAAATCGTGCACACATGCTATCGAGATATTCATTTGCCTCCATTCTAAAGAGCTCATATTTTTGAATCACCAAGTCAATATGATATTTCTTAATAATTATCGTTCCCTGATAAGCTAATTCAACGCTATCCCATATTTCCTTGGTCGAGGTACAAGAAGAAAAACGATCGAATTCATTGGATGTCATGCCGTTTTGCTCCTGGCTTATGACTTTTGAGTTTTTCTCAGCTTTCTTGTAATCAGTCTCAATATAATCTTCTTCCTTTTTCTCATAGGTAGTGCCTTGAGTAGATCCAACAAAAATTTTATTTGGTCCATTTTGTATGATCTTCCAGCACTCCCAATCATGTCCTTTTATGTAGTGTGTCATCATGTTCTCCATAATTCTTCCCATCAAAGACGGGACACTTTATATACTTGGAATCCATTTCACACGTGTAAAGCAGCAAAAAAAAAATAAATAAAATAAAATGAGATAGACGGATCAGCCTCTTTGCGGTTAAGCCATCAAGAGCAATTGAAGAGTCTATCGATCCGAAATATTCAAGGCAGAGGGGGGGGGGGGGGGGGGAATTGAGTATTAAAAACTTAGCCTACTTTTTCGATTGTCCGTATAAACGTGACTTGGTCGTTAACTATCTAAAGTTTACTGATTAAACTTTAACTAATTAATTAAGTAAAGTAAAACCTAAAGAAATGAATGAAAGGATGCGAGTGACACACGTGGTTTTGAAGTGGTTCAGTTTCACAAGTTGAAACCTGCGTCCACTATTTTCGATTAATACATTTAGTACTTTTCTACGGATTACAAAATTACCAATCCACTCGTACAACTAACTCTAGTTGTAAATCAATTGAGTATCGTTAAATACTCGGTTTTGCCTATCTTACATTAATAAGAAAGTACTGATTGAGGCACGACTTTTCAAATGATTTTTCGAAATGCAAAACAAAATACAACACGGTTTAAAATATGAAAACTTGACTCAATTTATTTGCAAAGGAATTTCTATTTCCTGAAAAGTTATTAAATATATTGATGTACTTGTGTATATATAGTAGAGAGGAGATTATGTTTTATTTGAGAAAAATCTAATGAGCCGTGGATCTCTTAGAATGTTTCACAAGAAACAAATCTTATCCTCTTATATTTTAATTTATTAATATCTTATTAAGCAAAGAAGATAAATCTAAATAATTGCAAAGATATAATAATATCTTTTAACAACTCAATCTAGATTTAACCTAATCAATTACTTGTGCAAGGAGTTAGGAGAAGTGGACGACGGCTCATAAGACCACCGTCATCACTTCGAAACCCCAGTCAAAATATTGATACATAGATTAGGGTTTAGATTGCAATAATTAGAGAACCCTAGATAGCATGACAACCCATAAGTTGTTTTACTAATCAACAGGATAATCATAAATTTATTCAATATAAATAAGCACAATCCCCAATCTATTATGAATACACAATTTTACAAAAAGACATGTAAAATCTATGTTTCGAAAATTTGATTTAAAACCCAAAATCGCGCAACTCAAATCACTGCTCAAAGTTGTAGGTCAAATGACTATAACATTAAGCTTTGTAAGTAAAGTTATAGGTGAAATAGCTATAAATTTTCTTAGCCAACATTACTTCTAAAAATATCGTAATTAGATGATGTCCTATACTAGCTAATATTCCTCGAGATCTTCAGTATATGGATCATCTCTTTATCTTGATTATAAGCTCTTCATTTTGAGTTCCTAATGCTTGTACTTGTCTTGCCTTGAAGTGATCATCAAAATTGATAAGTAGATCTTCAAAGTTATAGCTCAAGCAGCTATTACTTAACTTCAATGTGTCTTTACAAATCTTCATGGTTATAGTCAAGACTACTATAACATTACTGACATGGCTGTCGCTACCCTATCAAAATTAAAACCAACCGGTCCCTATAAAATGTAGTAAAGGTAGTCGGGAATCGTATCCACAGGGAGATGGGAATTCTGTATGCTAAACTAAGTCTGCCTAGGTAACCGTTTCTTGGGGGTTGATTGTTTGATTCTAAACTACGGAGATCTAGAGAAAAGGAACAGTAAAGAAACAATCAATAAGTTCTAATGAAATTACCAGAAAGAGATACAACTAGGACAGTCGGTTCACTATGGTTTTTTCTAGAGATCCAATCTACGATCAAAGATCGGCATAAACTCGGTCTTCAGGGTAATGAAAAGGTCCTTCCGGTCCGCTTTTCGCCCTAAGACATTACTAACTTAGCTTCCGCCCTCATTAGAATGTCCTCATGTCCACTCCAGGTCTTACCCCTCCCAATCTTCCGATCTATGTCAAGGTGTATCAAATCAACTAGCTAAATGTGTCGACTCAAGAAGCTAGTTGCTATTAATTGCGGTGATTAACAACACAAACCTAATTCTAGCCAAGCCTAATCACCTAATCTTAACCTTCCTAATTACCATGGCTCCCCTAAGTCCTAGCATTAGGAGATTAGCTATGCATAATGAAAATTGAGAAATTAACAATAACAAATGGAATAATTAACTTGAACATGTTAATAAAGTGATAAATTATGAACCCTAATGCTAGAAATTAATTACTAGAGAAGACACGAACGAAAGTAATAGAGGAAAGAGATGGCAAACAAGAACAATTGCAATAACTAATAATTGAAATTAAGGATAGAAAATACCCAATAAAATCAATGGAAAAACTAAAGTTTTAGGTCTAAGAAGAAAAGAGCAAGAGAGAAGAGACTACTCTTGATTTCAAACATCAATTTTATAATCGATTTCACGCCATGATTGAGCTAGATATAAGCCGCCTCTCGCCATTACAGCTCTCACAACATGGTGCATCATTCGCATTTGATCCGACGACATCAATGGCATCTTAAAGAATCGACGATGACGATGATGGTGGGAGATGATCAGAGGGATTGAAGGAAGAAATGTCGGCTTTGCGAATTGCGATCTGGAGTCGATTAATGAGGTATGGTGATATCTCGTACTTCACCGTTGATGAATGTTGATTGTAGATTATTGTAATCGATTTGGGGATTTAGGATTGATAAGGGTGGAAATGGTGGTGGTTTTAATGGTGGCGGATTTTATTTGTATAACGGATTGATGGGTGGGAAAGAGGAGAGAGGTGGCAGTGGTGGATTGTGAACTGGTTTGGCGACGTAGGAATGGTGGCACCGGCGTGGTGGTCAACGAGGGCGGGCAGGTGACGACAGTTAAGAAGAAGATGATGATAATGAGTGGTTTTGGGATTAGATATTAAAGTTAGTTTAGTGTATAATATGAGGAGTTAGTGTATTAAATAACAAAAAAAAGGGTCATTAGTCAGATAAGTAACAGAGTGATGACGGAACTTTGGCAAAGGGTATTCTGGGAATGAGAAAGGTAAACACAAGGGTACCATATGTAGAAACTTAAAATGAGGGGTGCCATGTGTAATCTGGCAAAGTTCGAGGGTACCATTGGAAAAAACCGAATATTAAAATACAAAATAGGTAAATCTTAATGATTGCGTAGAAATACTCTAGCGTCAAAACCTCTCGATCTAGTAAATGCGAACTACTCAATCGAGCATAATAAAGATCAAACCTCTTGATCGAACAAAGCATCCTCTCAATCGAGAGGTTCTCAGCATAAAAAGGTACTCGATCGACCAGTTTTAGTCAGTGAACTTAGTCAGTTAAGTTATCTATCACTGTGCCAGCACAGATGAACTCAAAACACCTTCCGAAGCCACTTTACGCATCCCTAGGTGACAAATCCCACACTCCGATTCTTCTATCTCCAAAATTCATGCAAACGGGACAGGTTCAGGCTTGATTTAGCTCACTTCAAATCCAACTCTGCAAGTAACGCCAAACAAAACAAAGTAGACTATTCGGGGCATTTGTAGCTAGATGCTACATAAATAACATATAAATGCGTGTAAATATAGGATAAAAACCCTATTTAAAATGCACCCATCAAACTTTCCCAAACCAAAACTTTTCTTGTCCCCAAGCAAACTATAAATGCTACTAAAAACAACTAGTGGAACGGGACCAGCTTACCAGCTACAAATTGTCCACCTAAACCAATTTAATTCAACAAACTAGCAAAGGAGCAATGGGTCAAATGTAAACGAGTTAAACCAATGTTTTGAAACTAATGAACCGTCGACCTTGCAAGACTCATATATATCGGATTCTCACGGGTCGCTCATCACACAGTTCAAGCACAAGGTGAGTATAATTTTGTGAGATAGGGAGAAATAAAGCCGCTCACCTAACTTCGACCTATAAGAACATGCATGCAACCTAACATGAAACTGATTTCTACCGACCGTACATATGCATTCCAACCAATCAGGACCAAGACACATGCCGATGACTTACATATAATGTGAGGTGAAGTAATTGGGTTAGAACGGGCAAACCAATTTGGATAAGTGTAATACCCCGTATTTTATATAATCGATTAAACGGATATTATTATATATTAGTATTATACATTTTATATTGGTTGCATCGTAATATCGTGAATGTTATTAAGTCGGGTTTATATAGTATATGTTGAGTCGGGCTACATCACATTTTGTCTTTTGGGTCAAGAATTACCCATCTACATTTACCCAACGACCATACCCATTTAACCCATTTGCCCTACCCGGAACATGTAACCACCATTTACCCTAAACCTAATCTAAGAGCCGCTCTCCCTCTCCCATCTTTTCATTTTATCATTCATAAAACCATTTCTAAACCTAGAGAAAGGGAGAGGAAGAAGAATTGTCGAGCCTTTCATTTGATTGAAGATTTCTCATCGATTCCAACCTAATTCGATTTCCCTGTTTGTAAGTCGATTTCATGCCATTGTTTATACTGTTTTAAAGTGTTCTTCTTCAAAAAGTTTGAAAAGAGAATCCTATTTATTTGATGTCTAGTTTATGCATATAAAATCTCGTAGTCAAATTCTTTATGGTTTGTCCTAGGTGATTTATTTATGAACATGTCGCTGAAAAGTCCGCGAATCTAATTTGGTTGTGGAAAATGATTTGAAACCCTAATTTTTATGTCGATTCAGTTATGAGGCTTCTTCATACATCATCTTTGTATAGTCTAAATGATAATAGGGTTTGGAACTACTGCAAAATAATGCTTTAAACTCGTTTTATGAATCAATACTTTTTATGCGACGGTTTCTGTCAGTTTTTGGAAATCAGTCTGAAAACTCTTGATAAGTTTGGAATTTGAGAAAAACACGTTAGATATAAGTTGTAGCTAAGCCTCATGGGGTTCCAATCCAATTGGCCTTGTATCAATTTGATTTTTCTGGAATTAGGTATGTATTTTACTCCGAGTCTGTCATATGCTGGAAAATCAGGAAAAATCGTGTTTGTTCTTTAAGTTGATATTCCTATTAAGTTATGACGAGTCTAGGTTATGTGCATGATTATTTGATTGAGTAGGTGGTAATTATACATAATTATGTTATGTAGGTGATGTATTTGTGAAGGATCATAATTGATTGCTTGTGTGCTTGGATTGCAAAAAGGTAGGGAAATACACTTGACTTATTATCGTTGTTGTTGAATTGTGTTGACTTGTTTGTGTTTCATATGACCAAACTGTGAACGTTGACGTGAGTCGTGGTTGTTGATTCATGTTATGATTCATATCCTGGAATGTGCTTGACTGAATTGATCGTATTGAGTATATTATCACAACATTCGGTAACCGGCATGATTCTATGATTTACCAGTTCAATTATATACATATTGTGTTGCATTAATTTCTTGAGCATTCATATGCATTGGAGATGGAGGATGTTGTGGTGACGTGGTGTGGTGATGATGATGTTGTGATAAAGCCCAGGCGGGTTCTACAGGACTTGCCCTGGTGTCCTCAACAAGGAAGGCAGCGGATCGGCTACGGTCGATATATAGTCTACCGCGGATCGGTATGGCTGGGTTGTACGGGTTATGAGATATGAGTTGAGATGGAGGTGGAGGTGACGGAGGAGCATGCATATCATATTTTGTTGTTTCATTGTATTCCCTACTCAACCTCGTGGTTGACCCTGTGTATTCGTGAACACCTGTGATGACCCAAATATTGGCGAGCAGACTTGACAGGTCTAAGAGATATGATGGGAGCTTGATCGGCGTGAGACACTGGATGAGAAGGCTTAGTAGCTAGATCATTATTTAGAAGACTTTCACTTTTATTTATGTTAGTTCTTTGAAATTTGATGTAAAAGAGGTTTTGTAAAAATTAAGTTAAAGAAATTATATAATTCGCCTTGGAGTTTAATTTGTTATTCACTACCTCAGGAAACCGAGATGGTAACAGTTCGGTTTATTAGGGAATGTCTTGCTAAAGGCTCCTTCATAAATCGGGTGTTACAAAGTGGTATCAGAGAGAACGATCCTCAGTCCTAAACCAATGAACCCAATGAACGTAGGATGTGTCTAAATAAAATGAACCCCGGGAATAAATCGTTAGGAGCTCACGGTCTTTGTTAAGAAGGCGCCCTTGATGCGTGCTCTTTTGCCCTCTCAGTTTTGAACCAGGTAACCCGAGAGAAATTGAGTGAATGGGGTAGTTAGAAGGAAAACCTTGGATATAATCGAGTGGATGTACACCTTGAGACCCATATATTCTAACCATCTTTGCGGGATAACGTTGCGGTAAGTATTTTGTATGAATGATGACGTGATCATATGATGTTATGGAGATGAGAAATAAATTTTCGTGTTCAGATTGATAATCAATGAAGTGTTGGATTGTGATAATCGTGAGCGTGAAAATAATTGCGAATTGATGATATTTATCTGGATGGATGTTGAATGACGTGTTGATAGTGCCATTATGTCTAGTGATATGCGGTTATGTGATCCCGAAGCCATGTTAGTATAGTATTGTGATAGTAATCAGAAACACTATTGAATTGCATGTTTCTAGTCGTAACAATCGTGATTTAGATGTAAGGAGTAGAATGAGATGCGAAGGGATTCTATGGGATAGATGTTTACGTAAGTACAAAGTGTGAGATTTAAGTTGGGATGGGTTAGTATACAAAGTATGTTCATAAGAGCTGGTAACATAGTAAAGAATGACCTAGTGCTGAAACTCGTTTTGTTTTATTTTACTCTTTAATTGACCTTACTGCCATTTCTTTTCTGTTTATTGCCTATGGATGAAAATTTTATGAGAGATAGCCTCGTGAGTTAGTGTTCATTTGGCGTTGGTTTCATGCTTATAGGATATACGGATTAGGAGTAATGAATATTTTAGTGGGTTGTGGTCAGAAAGTTCTTGTGCAGTGATGTTTTGACCAACGATTTTGTAAAAAAATCCTCATTTAAATTGTATTAATAATTTTTGCATAATTCCAACTCCATCGATCAGAAGATTCGCATATGTTTTCAAATTGATAAGCCACGAAAATTCTTGATGTCTCTATATTAAATGGTAAGTTTTGCAAAGTGACCAAAGTTTCGGATCAATCGCTGTCACCTACTTGTTTGGACCAACTGAGTTGTAAATTTTTTTTTTAAAAATGGAATTCTTGTGCTTTAGACCTAATTCTTTTTCCCCTGTGGTTTTAACTCTCCGTATGTTATAAAAAGTAATATAACTCAAGTTTTCGTTGAACGGTTATTTATTCGTGATTTTTGGAAGTTACAACGTGAATCATAACTTTTAAAATGTGGATTCTATGTTGAGTTTTCATACAGATGTTCGATTATTTCATGAGCCTTTTTAATGTGAAATTATAGTGTCCTTATATGATGGTAGTAGCACACATATTCATTGGTTATGTATCTTAACAAGTGATAAAAAAATTAAAGTTTAGTTTATAACATTGTTGGCATGATAGTATGTGTGAAATTGAATAGCTTAATCTGATCCTTAATCGAGGGTGAAATATTTTATACAAGTCCAGTTGTTGCATATTTTATATATGTTTGGCATGTTGTAATATTTCTGGTTTGTTCATCATATTTGTATAATGGTCGGATATATATAAATATAAAACTATATTGTCATATCTTGGTAAAGTTGGTGGCGTTAAATGTTAACTTGATTGTTCTAATATACTCGCGTGAATATTTATAATAATTATGTTTAAATGTTTACACATGGATGGTAGTAATGAGTATGTCTAAATGTTCACACATGTAGGATGTCATCTGAGTTCTCATGTCTTTTATGAGAGTTTGTGTGCCTATAGTTATACTTATTACTTTCATTGCATTAATTTATTTCAGTTGAACTTAAACTTATGATATGATAATAAAATAGTGTTGTTGTTCCTTATTGGATATTTTCATAGTTGTATTGTCATGAAATGCTAAGGTGATTGTTGCAATTGTCACGATATTTGAAATATAGTTGATATAGTTACGATATAGTTACGATATTTGAAATATATTCTCGAACCGTCGAATTATAATGAGATAACCCTTTGATGATTCACATGTCATGCGTATGTTTAAATGATAGTCGTTACAGTTACGTTTAATTGAGCCGCGAGTTGCCTATTTGTTCAAACCGTGCAAACCAGAGAACTTGTTCACCTTACTAATCTTTTGTCATAGATAATGTTTTACAAGTTATATGATGGTATATGTACATGTTTAAGTTGTTTATGCGATATCTTTTATTCTTCTTTGAAAATGAATTATCTTGAGTTGATGGATACAATTGAATGGTATGGTTGCTAAAATGTTAAACATATGTGTGATATGGAAGTAATTTTGTTGTTATTGTGAATCATATAACTATTAATACTCAATTGTAATTTCAGCTGTTTGACTTCTACATTATTAAGTTAATTACTCATGACGCCTTACGATCGATGGTTCGTAAGGAGTTTAATGGGAATTTTATATTGTGCCTCCGATCTAAACTAATAATCTTCTTATATTAATTATATGGTTAGACTCTTGTCTAGTTCTTAGGACGTGATAAATCGTTTTAAAATTTAACATGCGATTGAGTTGGTACTTATACTTTGTGTGACCATGCAACTTTTGTGATAAATAGATCTATAATAAAGAGGTAAAAATTTGATTGAACACAGTTAATTTGTAGTTACTTGCTTTACTTTATGGTACGAATCGTATGCTTTGATGAGACGTCACCAGGGAATGTGTACTATCTTAAAGGTCTCCGATTAAATGCTGTAGTCGTGTTAGCCGTGTATATAACTGAGTAAAGAAGTGTGACTAGAACCCTGATGTTGAGGTAATAGTCGTTCATTAGTAAAGATAGGACTGAAATGAATAAGATGAACCTGTAAATTATGAAATATGAGTCGACGCCTAAGCTTGTATTGTTTGAAGGAATTGAATTAAGTTTATCTGATTTTGAGTTTCGTAGTAAGTTGTAAATGGATTCTATGGACGGCTCTGTTATAAGATTTATGTTAAGAAAGTTATTCACCGTCCAGTATGAAAGTAAAAGTTTTGAAAATGAAGTTAAATTTTGTCGTGTGAGTATAAATTCGGAATGAGATTTCCAGCTAGTGCCTGGTTGTATGGTTTCATGATATTTGCTAGTCTGGAGGAATGAAGCTAGAACGGAGTCACAAATTAGTGGGTTAATTTGGGTCATGTTGTTCGTTCATGTAGTGAATTGGTGGGTTGTGGTTAGTTAAGAATGTCAAAACGGGAAATGTAATGTGGTGATTTAAGTGAGTTATGTGTTAACATGGTATGTTGATATTAGCATAATATGTAATGAATATTTGTAAAATTGGTGTAGTTAAATACATTTAATCTTTTATGTCATTGTGTTGGGTGCAGTTTAAATATATTTAACACCAAGAACGAAATTTTATGTATGATAGTCTTGTATGTTAACTTTCCAATATCGCTGTTTACTCGCTTGATTGACTCGACCAATAAGTTTGTAAAATTTGCCAATCAATGTGCGTTCGTCATTCGTGAATAAATCCCAAACCCTTTGTAAAGAGGATTAAAAATATTTCTAGGATGATAAGTACTGCGAAACTGGTTGTCTTCATTTTATTGGTGATTCGTGTCTTGACCTAAATCATGTACAGATTATGTAAAGGAAAGTCATTTGGACCTATTAGGTTACAAATTTTCATAAATCGATTTATTAAGTTTTGACCCTAATTCTTTTCTTATGTTGATTGATTCCCTATGTTCCTAAGGTATGAGATTACAATGATTAGTGAAATGAATAATTACTAATGATTTTTTCTTGGTAACCTTGTAAAGTATTGTTCCATTCATAAT
Source organism: Silene latifolia (assembly GCF_048544455.1). Taxonomy (NCBI): domain Eukaryota; kingdom Viridiplantae; phylum Streptophyta; class Magnoliopsida; order Caryophyllales; family Caryophyllaceae; genus Silene; species Silene latifolia. Next base: position 90,903,167 of record NC_133538.1, on the reverse strand, counting down.
TTGATTATTCACATGAATAAATGTTACCAATATTTCTTGGAAAATATCTTTGCCACGAGAATACGCCGGATAGGATTATCGTGGTATGTTACGTTAGTGATCTTGCTTAGTAACCTTGATAAAACGATGTTATTTGACATGAACCATATGTGAGCACCTAGGCATCTTGAGAGAGCTTGTATATTGATTGTCTTTAGTAGGGATTAGTAACTTGAGCGTGAGTTGTGAATCTTTTATCCTCTTTCGGTTGTTAGCGAGAGTTTGAGAACTTTTGTTATAATAATGAAGGTTACGGGGACGTAACCATGTTTAAGGAGGGTAGGATTGTAAAATCTTTATACTTTCATGTGTGATTTCTCAGTTTGGCTATATTGGTTATGCGTTGTGTGGGTTATGTTGGAGTGTTACATGATGTTTTTCTGTTATGGTTAAACTTCGGGGACGAAGTTTATTTTAAGGAGGGTGGAATGTAATACTGCGTTTAATATTCAAATTGGTGGGTGCCTTACATACTTTTGTATATGCGTTTCATAATTCGTTTGCGTTGGTTGGTAGAGAGGGTAAACTTCGGGATGAAGTTTCTTTTAAGGAGGGTAGACTGTAATACCCCGTATTTTATATAATCGATTAAACGGATATTATTATATATTAGTATTTTACATTTTATATTGGTTGCATCGTAATATCGTGAATGTTATTAAGTCGGATTTATATCGTATATGTTGAGTCGGGCTACCTCACATTTTGTCTTTTGGGTCAAGAATTACCCATCTACATTTACCCAACGACCATACCCGTTTAACCCATTTGCCCTACCCGGAACATGTAACCATTATTTGCCCTAAACCTAATCTAAGAGCCGCTCTCCCTCTCCCATATTTTCATTTTATCATTCATAAAGCCATTTATAAACCTAGAGAAAGGGAGAGGAAGAAGAATTGTCGAGCCTTTCATTTGATTGAAGATTTCTCATCGATTCCAACCTAATTCGATTTCCCTGTTTGTTAGTCGATTTCATTCCATTGTTTATACTGTTTTAAATTGTTCATCTTCAAAAAGTTTGAAAAGCGAGTCCTGTTTATTTGATGTCTAGTTTATGCATATAAAATCTCGTAGTCAAATTCTTTATGGTTTGTCCTAGGTGATTTATTTATGAACATGTCGCTGAAAAGTCCGCGAATCTGATTTGGTTGTGGAAAATGATTTGAAACCCTAATTTTTATGTAGATTCAGTTATAAGGCTTCTTCATACATCATATTTGTATAGTCTAGATGATAATAGGATTTGGAATTACTGCAAAATAATGTTTTAAACTCGTTTTATGAGTCAATACTTTTTATGCGACGGTTTCTGTCAGTTTTTTGAAATCAGTCTGAAAACTCTTGATAAGTTTGGAATTTGAGAAAAACACGTTAGATATAATTTGTAGCTAAGACTCATGGGGTTCCAATCCAATTGGCCGTGTATCAATTTGATTTTTCTGGAATTAGTTATGTATTTTACTCCGAGTCTGTCATATGCTGGAAAATCAGGAAAAATCGTGTTTGTTCTATAAGTTGATATTCCTATTAAGTTATGATGAGTCTAGGTTATGTGCATGATTATTTGATTGAGTAGGTGGTAATTATACATAATTATGTTATGTAGGTGATGGATATGTGAAGGATCATAATTGATTGCTTGTGTGCTTGGATTGCGAAAAGGTAGGGAAATACACTTGACTTATTATCGTTGTTGTTGAATTGTGTTGACTTGTTTGTGTTTCATATGACCAAACTGTGAACGTTGACGTGATTCGTGGTTGTTGATTCATGTTATGATTCATATCCTGGAATGTGCTTGTCTGAATTGATCGTATTGAGTATATTATCACAACATTCGGTAACCGGCATGATTCTATGATTTACCAGTTCAATGATATACATATTGTGTTGCATTAATTTCTTGAGCATTCATATGCATTGGAGATTGAGGATGTTGTGGTGACGTGGTGTGGTGATGATGATGTTGTGATAAGGCCCGGGCGGGTTCTGCAGGACTTGCCCTGGTGTCCTCACAATTTGGTGGCGGATCGGCTACGGTCAATATATAGTTTACCGGGGATCGGTATGGCTGGGTTGTACGGGTTATGAGATATAAGTTGAGATGGAGGTGGAGGTGACGGAGGAGCATGGATATCATATTTTGTTGTTTCATTGTATTCCCTACTCAACCTCGTGGTTGACCCTGTGTATTCGTCAACACCTGTGATGACCCAAATATTGGCGAGCAGACTTGACAGGTTTAAGAGATAGGACGGGAGCTTGATGGGCGTGAGACACTAGATCAGAAGACTTAGTAGCTAGATCATCATTTAGAAGACTTTCACTTTTATTTATGTTAGTTCTTTGCAATTTGATGTAAAAGAGGTTTTGTAAAAATTAAGTTAAAGAAATTATATAATTCGCCTTGGAGTTTAATTTGTTATTCACTACCTCGGGAAACCGAGATGGTAACAGTTCGGTTTATTAGGGAATGACTTGCTAAAGGCTCCTTCATAAGGCCCAGGCGGGTTCTGCAGGACTTGCCCTGGTGTCCTCAGCTGCGCGCTGGCAGATCGGCTACGGTCGATATATAGTCTACCGGGGATCGGTATGGCTAGGTTGTACGGGTTATGAGATATGAGTTGAGATGGAGGTGGAGGTGACGGAGGAGCATGCATATCATATTTTGTTGTTTCATTGTATTCCCTACTCAACCTCGTGGTTGACCCTGTGTATTCGTGAACACCTGTGATGACCCAAATATTGGCGAGCAGACTTGACAGGTTTAAGAGATAGGACGGGAGCTTGATGGGCGTGAGACACTGGATCATAAGACTTAGTAGCTAGATCATTATTTAGAAGACTTTCACTTTTATTTATGTTAGTTCTTTGCAATTTGATGTAAAAGAGGTTTTGTAAAAATTAAGTTAAAGAAATTATATAATTCGCCTTGGAGTTTAATTTGTTATTCACTACCTCGGGAAACCGAGATGGTAACAGTTCAGTTTATTAGGGAATGTCTTGCTAAAGGCTCCTTCATAAATCGGGGTGTTACAATAAGTGGAGGTAAAGCCAAGCTAGTACAACCATAACCCCATAATGAACTCATTCCGCTTCACTACTCAATATACAAGAAATAAAATCGTGCCATTGTGGAAAAATATCACTCACACCATCAAAAGACTCCCCATAAAAAAAAATAGTGATAAGCATGGGAGTAATATTCAACAATCTTTTTCATATGTTTCATTTTTTCTTCTTCTTTCAACTTTCTTTCATCATTTTTTCATTTTTTTCTTCAATCTTTCCATTTAACTTTTTCCTTTTCATTCTCCTCATCTTCTTAATTCAAGACAAGATATCAAATTGATAAACACAACATACCCAAAATAACTACTAAACTAGCTTGACTAGGGTAGGCTTAATTTAGGATCGTAGTTAAATAATAGGTCAAAACATGTCAATTTGGCTATGTGAGGTTCATGGGTAGAAATGAAAGAAGGGGACGTAAGGTACCTCTCCGCATGTGTCACCGCCACGAACTCGAATACATACAGGTACTAAGAAAAGAGTGTCATTCTTGTGCCATTTGATGTTACATGTCTTATAAGGAGTGCTACTCACATCCTAAATGAAACCAGTCATGAATGTCACCAGTTTATCAACCTCTAAATCTTAGAATGTATATGTAGTTTGCCAATATTAGAGTCAAGTCTATTCGTTCAGCTAAATTTAGACAAAAACTCGTAGATTATGCAAATAACTATGCCAATAAAAATGTTAAAAATTGCAAGGCAAAGATAAAAAGACTCAATGTAGCATAAAAGTCTCACCGTTCCGACTCAACCTATATGCTAAAATAAACGTGATTATTTTGAAATTTTTCATGATTTTTTATAATTTTTATGTGATTTTTGATTTTTATATAATGAAAGAACAAGGCATGAAAAAATTAAACGTGAGAACAGAAATGCAATAAAAACAATATGCAGACATAAGGATATGGATGCATATACCCTCCCCAAACCAAATCGTAAAATGCCCTCATTGTACCCGAAAATAAGGAAAGGAAATGCAAACTGAAAAGAAGAGTGTAGCCTCGGAAAACATACAAGATAACGCAAAGTAAGGACCTCCCCAAACCAGCCAACAATAAAGGAGGTCGTAAGTAGCCCCATAACAACATCACTGAACGCAAGTCAAGACAGGCGAACTCGATCGAAGAAGGTGGCTCTCGATCGAGTATAATGGGATTGCGGAAGTGCTCGATCGAGAGATGAAAGTACTCGATTGAGAGGTCATCTTCTAAGGGTGCTTGATCGAGAGGTCATCTTCTAAGGGTGCTCGATCGAGAGGTCATCTTCTCAGGGTGCTTGATCGAGAGCTCCCTATGCACGAACTCCTAGGCGCCATTTGAGGTACCTGCAAACACGCAACAACCGACCTATAGAGCTAACAAAGCAAGTCTAAACGTTCCAGTCTATCGCCTGTAAAGCTAGCAACTAAAGCACACGAAACTAACTAAATGTGTTAAGCAAATTACAATAGATTACAAGCCGGGTTGCCTCCCGGATAGCGCAGCTTTAAAAGGTCCCGCAAGACCTTTTTGCTTCAATTATCTTGCTCATCTAGATGGTTGAAGTAGAAAACTTCAACGTTGCCAACAAAATCATCTGCTCCATAGTAATGCTTCATATGATGGTTGTTCACTTTAAATCTTCTGCCCTCGGAATTATCTAACTCAACGGACCCAAAATTGGTGGCACCAGTCACTGTATAAAGGGCCACTCCACCTAGACTTCAGCTTACCAGAAAGCACCCACAGTCGGGCATTAAACAACAACACCTTCTGCCCGACATGAAATTTGTTGGAGCTTGTGTCCTCCACAAATTAGTGTGATAACATTTATAAATCTCTTATGGGAAATATCGGTATACTTCCCTTAAAAATAGAGATTATAACGAAATTATAATCTATGAAAACTAGTCATAAATGAATTGCATAAACAAAATAGAATAATCACATTGATGCCTGACTAAAAGGTTAGTCCAAGTATTTGACTAAATAGTTAGTCAATGTGTAGATGAGACGATTATTTAATACAATTAAATAATATTAGCTGAGACGGATTAACTGTCAATTCGTAAATTGAATATAATATGTTATATTTAATTAATGTATATAATGTTAGCTTGAACGAATCAAGATGTTAATTCGTAATTAAACGTAACCAGTTATATTTAATTAGCTAATTATAAATATGCGATATTTATAGTTTAAGTACATATTATACGATATTGTCATAATAAATTATTACGGACCGGCATTAATAAATCGACTGCAAGCTGTTGTGTGTAGACTTATTAATACGGAATAAATTAAATGACAATTTATAAATGATACACTTTATATACCTTTTGTAAACTACCAAAATAAGAAGATTTAATCTCATTATTCTGGTAGGTGAAAAACCGAAAATAAGAAGAAAAATCCTCTTATTATTTCGGTTGGGTTGGACGAAAAAGGAGAGAAAATATCTCCCATTTATTCACTCTTATTTTCGGTTATAATAAGAGTGGGAGATCATTTTTCTTAACCAAATTTTTAACCTAATATTCTCTCATCAAAAATCACACAAAAACCCTAAATTAATTAGCGAATTTAGGGATCGATTCTAGCAAGAACAAAAGGGCATTTCTCATATCATCTTGGGTGCAACGATTAGGCGAATATCAATTTTGATATTGTTCTTAGGCCATATTTTCCAGGTCCAAAGGTTGATTCATAATTCCTATTCTATTTTGTTTATGCAATTCATTTATGACTAGTTTTCATAGATTATAATTTCGTTATAATCCTTATTTTTAAGGGAAGTATACCGATATTTCCCACAAGTGGTATCAGAACCAAGGCCACAAAATTATTTTTATATGATTTTCATAGATGATTTAAACAAAAGAATTTCGAGAAAATAAAAAAAAAACATTCGGCTGTTAAATTTTTTTTGTGCCGTAGGGTTTTTAATTTTTTGCCGATTGGTTTTTGTTTTTTTTTTTTTGATGATTTGTTCCATTTTGATTTATTCATATTATTGTTTTAATAGGTTAACATGATAATATAATAATTTTGTAGATGTTTTGATTTAATAAGCATTAAATTAAAATGTAAATGGAAATCATCTTGTTTGATGATATTAAATTTGTTTTTGCTATATAGTTTTTGGCATAAATGGTTTTAAATCGTTGTTTAGAATCATGTTTCATTAATTTATATGTTCATGATAATGCCGATCTTGTTCTAATAGCAACTATAAACGAATTTGTTCATCTAGTTTTTTTTATTAGGGCAAAATGCCGAAAAAAAAAACAAAAAGAGGTTTTTTTTTTTTGTGTTTTTGGCAAAAAGCCGTGAGCAAAAGGAAAAAAAAGTTTATGTTTTTTTTTGTTTTGCTGAAATGCCGAAAAAAAAAAGAAATAGAAAGAAAAAAAATTTATGTTTTTTTTTTTGCTGAATTGCCGACCTAAAAAAAAAATTAAGGACTGTTTTTGTTTTTTTTTTTTTGCAATTAGCCGAGAGCACAAGAAAAAAAAGGAACAGTTTTTTTGGTCTTTGCTAGATGCCGTGGGCAATTTTTAATAAAATTTTTTTTGGTTATTTTGGCCAATCATTATTATTATCTATAATGAATAATAATTATTGTGAAAAGTTCACAAATTTAAGATACCCATATTATTTTAAAGAGGTTTAAAATATTGGCAAATAATTCATATTATAGGTCAATATGATTAAAATTGAAATTACTGTGAGTAATTGAGGAATTGTCACTTAATTTGATCATTTAAATAGGTGGTTTGGGTAAATTAATCTACATAATTAAGGAATTATGTCTTGCATGTTTAATTTATTAGTTGATGCATTTTATTTTAGTTGAATGAATCGTTGAATGGATTTATTTACGTATTTTTGCAATCGGTTGTAATTTGTAATACCTAGTGTGGCCTTAGTTAAATTATGTTTTCGTAATGATGGAAACTTAATTTTTAATGTTATTTTGAGATCTTGAATCTGCTTTTATTTTCTTTAAGTATTATTTTTTGAAATTAGAATGTAAATAGGTTTATTTTGTAATTTTAATTATTATTTTAAAGAAGACTAAAGATGGAGATTGGAGCTCACTCCCGCTACATGGACCAAGATAGAACATCAAGACAAGCTTCTCGGGTCCAAGGATGGATTCCAAATTGTATTTAATCTTCATTTTTGTAGATAGGCCACACTAGGACTTTATTTTGTTTTACGTTTTACCGTTCTTATTGCTTTTCATTCACATGATAGTTAGTGCATCATATTCCGCCTAAACCAAACCACCTACTAAAATGCATGAAAATTGACTCATATAGATTGAATGTTAGTTTTCATAGACATACATATGTCACACATTTTAAGCCATCACCTTAGTTTATTCATTATCGAATGCTAGATATTAGTTCACTTAAAATTAATTAAAATATAGTGGATGGGATCTTCCTCTAAAACTGAAATTGAGACTAGTCTTTATAAGGGCAAACAACTATGAATCCCTTCTTCGTCGGTAGGCATATAGGACCTTACTCTCCATATGACCCCTTCTACGTTGGGTAAGTAGTTTGAGTTGACTTAGTTTACCTCAACATTATAGTCCGAAGAGTTTCTCGTGATTATGATGGACTAAAGATAGATTTTACAGAAATTTATCGACCACAAATTCTAACAGTAGAATTAGCCAAAAGGTTGGCTTATCAATTTACAGATAATTGAGTCTTGGGATCATTTATATAATTCTTGAGGGAGGTTAATTGTATAAATGCTTGAGTCTTCGCGTTATAAAAGTGGCTGGAAATAACGAAATCCCTATGCCAAGTGCCACACTTGGACGCGAGTCCTCGCTGAAAGCTTTCATGGACCACATGAATCAGTTCACACGTCTGAAAAATGACGGGTCTAACTTTGCGGACAGGGAGGCATCATTGCGGAATGCTGCCATTGCTGACGGTAAGCTCAAATACTTAACTGAGCCAATACCGGCAAACCCAGGCCCCAATGCAGGAGTTAACGAGTCACTTGCCTATAGTGACTTCGTCATGGAAGCGGGTGCGATAAAGAACGTACTCATCTTTGCAATGGAAACCAATTTGCAGAGACGCTTCATTGCCCAAGGTGCAAGCAATATTTTCACCACGCTCACTAACGAGTTCTCAAAAGCACCGAGAATCGTTACTTATTAGCATACCTGTCGCTTCTTTGATGCGAAACTCCAGAAAGGCCAACCGGTTAGCCCACACATTCTTAACATGATTGAGAATGTCGAGAAATTGGAGGCACTTGAATGCAAAATCAGTGAGAGCATTGTCATTGACTGTATGCTTCATTCACTTCATGATGGTTTTGCCCTTTTCAGGGCAAATTACTACATGAATGACATGAAGAAAAGTCCTCATGAGCTACACTCACTTCTCGTACAGACCGAGAAGGATATGAAATTCAGTGGGAGCATGAAGCAAGATGTTCTCATGATTTCCAACAAGAATAAGGGTAAGGGCAAAGCTCCCAGTGACCTAACTGTAGGTAAGCCAAAGTTTAAGAAGCCAGGAAACGGTAAGAGTGGGCCTGGTGAGACTAGTGGCTCACAAGGCAAGGCAAAGAGCAAGGGATGTGACATTGAGTGCCACCATTGTCACGAGACTGGACATTGGAGGAGGAACTGTCCCGTGTAACGTGAGGACATAAAAGCAGGCTACGTAACTCCTGTTGGTATGTCATCTTATATTCATATGATTGAGATTAACCATGCAAGTTTCGGAACTTGGGTACTTGATACTGGTTGTGGTTCTCATCTGTGTAATCATTTGCAGGGCCTAAGAAACATCAAACCCCTCGCAAAGGGTGATGTGGAACTGCGAGTCGGAAATGGAGCACGAGTTGCTTCAGTCTCCATGGGAACATATGTAATCTAGCTCCCTAGTGGGTTTGAGTTATATTTATATAACTGTTACTATGTACCCAGTTTGTCTAAGAACATTATTTCTGTTTTCGTACTTGATAAAGACGGTTTTGCATTTTCAATAAAGGATAATAGCTGTATTTTCTCTTTTAATGAGATGGTTTATGTCAAAGCAGTTTCCATGAATGGAATTTACATCTTAGGTCAAACCACGGATATATTACACGTGAATAATAAGAAATTAAAGGTTGGTGACAAAGATCAAACTTATCTATGGCATTGTCGAATGGGACACATAAATGAAAAACGTGTAAAGAAACTCGTCGATAATGGGACTATTCCCGCATTTGATTTTTCTACATTTGGCACGTGTGAATCATGTCTTATCGGCAAAATGACTCGAATTTCCTTCAAAGGTGTTGGAATGAGCGCTAGTGACCTATTAGGACTCATACATACTAACGTATATGGACCTATGTCAATTACCGCTAGAGATGGCTATAGATATTTTATCACTTTCACGGACGATTTGAGTAGATACGGATATGTCTACTTAATGAAGCATAAAAGTGAGTCCTTTGAGAAATTCAAGGAATACCAGAACAAGGTTGAGAACCAACTAGGTAGAAAGGTTAAAGCACTCCGTTCAGATAGGGGTGGCAAATATCTTTCAAATGAGTTTGATCAACACCTTAAAGACTGTGGAATCGTTTTACAGTCAACTCCACCTGGAACACCTCAATTAAATGGTGTGTCCAAACGGAGAAATCGAACATTACTTGATATGGTTCGATCCATGATGAGTCACGCGGTAGTACCTGATTCATTATGGGGTTTTGCTCTTTTGTCAGCTGCTCTTATACTTAACCGAAGTCCGACTAAATCTGTCGACAAGACTCCATATGAAATGTGGAGGGGAACGGTCCCTAACTTGTCCTTTATTCGGGTTTGGGGCTGCGAGGCTTATGTCAAGTGGAGACACGAGGATAAGCTCGGCCCGCGATCGGTCAAGACATACTTTATTGGTTATCCAAAAGGAATGTTTGGTCATTACTTCTATTCGCCTACCGAACATCGAGTTTTTGTTGCGGCAAGTGCGACGTTCTTAGAGAAAAAATTTCTCGAGAACAAGACAAGTAATAGAACCTTCGAGCTGTTGGAGATTCCAGAACCAACAACCGAGGAAAAGATGGAGGAAGTTGTTCCTCCAACTGATGATACAGTTAAAATTCCTCAGGAACCTAGGAGGTCGGGTAGAGTCTTTAATTCTTTAGACAGATACATTAGTATGGTCGAGGAGATCGACGTTTTGCTCTTAGAGAGTAATGACCCCGCTACCTATAAAGGTGCCATGACCTGTTCCGACTCAAAGCTATGGCTTGAAGCCATACAATCCGAGATGGACTCTATGTATGAGAATGACGTATGGGATCTAGTTGATTTACCTAATAAGGTAAAACATCTACAGTGCAAATGGCTTTACAAAATAAAGCGTTCTGTAGACGGGTAAGCAGATACCTATAAGGCCCGACTAGTGGCAAAAGGTTTCACTCAAGTGCACGGATTGCATTATGATGAAATTTTTGCACTTGTAGTCATGCTACGTTCTATTCGGATAATCTTAGCGATTGCCGCTTTTCATGACTATGAAATTTGGCAAATGGATGTGAAAACCGCCTTCTTAAACGGTTATTTGGAGGAAGAGTTGTACATGGTACAACCCGAAGGTTTCATAGATCCTGAAAATTCTAAGAAAGTGTGCAAGCTTAAGCGTTCCATTCATGGACTTAAGCAAGCTTCTCAGAGTTGGAATCATCGTTTCGACCAGGTGATAAAAGAGTATGGTTTTACTCGATCGGTCGAGGAACCATGCTTATATATCAAGTCGAGTGGGAGCAAGATTGTATTCTCGATATTGTATGTCGATGACATACTCTTGATTGGGAATGACATTCCTCTCTTATCTTCGGTTAAAGGATGGTTAAAGAACCATTTCCAGATGAAAGATTTGGGTGAGGCACAATACATATTGGGAATCCGTATCTACCGAGATAGATCACGATGGATGTTATCATTAAATCAGGAGTCTTATTTGGATAGGATTCTTGAAAGGTTCAGCATGACCAACTCCAAGAAGGGGAACCTTCCAATGACATCTGGGATGCAGTTGAGCAAGTCTCAGTCACCCACGACGCCTAAAGGGATTGAGCGCACGAGTCGTGTTCCTTATGCATCAGCTATAGGATCAATCATGTATGCCATGATATGTACACGTCCAGACGTGGCATATGCATTGAGTATGATGAGTCGGTACCAAAAGAATCCACATGACACACACTGGATAGCTGTTAAAAACATCCTTAAGTACCTACGGAGGACTAAGGATAGAGTATTGACTTATGGAGGAGATAATAAGCTATGCGCAATCGGTTACGCAGATGCTAGCTTCCAAACGAATCGCGATGACTCAAAATCTCAGTCCAGGTTCGTCTTTACTCTTAACAGAGTGTTGTAGCAGATTCTACTACTGAATCCGAGTACTATGCCGCTTCGGAAGCAGCAAAGGAAGCTATATGGATGCGTCAATTCTTACAAGGACTTATGATAGTTCCTAGTTCGAATGACCCGATCACTATCTATTGTGACAATAGAGGTGCCATCTTCCAGGCTAAGGAGCCTAAGTCTAGCAACAAGTCTAGACATGTACATCGGAAATCTCACCTGATCCGTGATTACGTGGAGCAAGAGGAGATAGTGATTGACAAGATAGCTTCGGATGATAACATCGCGGATCCTCTCACTAAACCGTTGAATTATGATAAGCATAAAGAGCACGTTATTTCCATGAGAATTAAACGTGTTCCTGAGTTGTAGTATTTGATTATGAACTCAATACTTTATCTTTTTCATATACTATTTATAACTTCATCGTTTTATTTCATATGTTGTTTTTCATGTGGATTGTACTGACAACATTGAACGCCACAAAGTGAACTGAATTACATTATATTTAATTTGGTCAGTAATCGCCTACATGAGCTGATAACACTGGCTATTATATTGTGCAGTCGATTGATGGTGGGTTCAACGAGCCATAAGTCAAACGGTTGGCTGATCGATCACAGATACGAGTTATAACGATACCTCGTAGGACAAATTTTTGTGACAACGAAATGGAGTCCTAAATGTTTAAAAACATTTGGTGCCAGGTCGTGGATTGGACGTCCATTGTGTTCCTAGAGTTGATTCTTTTGACTATCGACTGTCTCTTGAGATTAAGGCAGTTTTTGGGTGACTTTGGTTTCTTTCTCTCATGGTCTCCGTAACAGGGAGGCTAAGCAGATTTTTTCTGGGACATTTCATAAAGTGCTTATATGTGCAGGATTCGAGTTGAAGAAAATATCCAACCTTTATCAGGTTTAGTTATTTCTCAGGGCCACTCGAGGAGTTGTAACTGAAATGCATGGCCATGGTCGAATGATGATTCGTTTATCAGTTAAGTTACTCTCTAGTCGGGGAAACCACTCTTGATATTGATCACTTGTAAAATACGACCTTTGTGAATACGGATTTTGCAAATTGTTTTACATTGAGTGGGAGAAATTTTAGGATATGAGAATCGGTTATCGCACATACACTTGTGAGGACAAGTGGGAGTTTGTTGGAGCTTGTGTCCTCCACAAATTAGTGTGATAATATTTATAAATCTCTTATGGGTTCACAAGGGTATACTTCGTATTTTATCAGTTGATTAACGATTACTTAATAACGGTTGCATTACTAGAAAGTTTGACGTTATTATCATACTGATGGCGGTGATCAACTGGTCCCTAAAAGTCACACCTAAAGGATGTGTTTGAAAGATGTGATTGTATGAAAATATAATCACATTGATACCTGACTAAAAGGTTAGTCCAAGTATTTGACTAAACAGTTAGTCAATGTGTTGATGAGACGATTATTTAACACAATTAAATAATATTAGCTTAGACGAATTAACTGTCAATTCGGAAATTGAATATAATATGTTATATTTAATTAATGTATATAATGTTAGCTTGAACGAATCAAGATGTTAATTCGTAATTAAAAGTAACCAGATATATTTAATTAGCTAATTATAAATATGCGATATTTATAGTTAAAGTACATATTATACGATATTGTCATAATAAATTATTACGGACCGACATTAATAAATAGACTGCAAGCTGTTGTGTGTAGACTTATTAATACGGAATAAATTAAATGACAATTTATAAATGATACACTTTATATACATTTTGTAAACTACCAAAATAAGAAGATTTAATCTGATTATTCTGGTAGGTGAAAAACCGAAAATAAGAAGAAAAATCCTCTTATTATTTCGGTTGGGTTGGACGAAAAAGGAGAGAATATATCTCCCCCTTATTCACTCTTATTTTCGGTTATAATAAGAGTGGGAGATCATTTTTCTTAACCAAGTTCTTAACCTAATATTCTCTCATCAAAAATCACACAAAAACCCTAAATTAATTAGTGAATTTAGGGATCGATTCTAGCAAGAACAAAAGGGCATTTCTCATATCATCTTGGGTGCAATGATTAGGCGAATATCAATTTTGATATTGTTCTTAGGACATATTTGCAAGGACCAAAGGTTGATTCATAATCCCTATTCTATTTTGTTTATGCAATTCATTTATGACTAGTTTTCATAGATTATAATTTCGTTATAATCCTTATTTTTAAGGGAAGTATACCGATATTTCCCACAAAATTTTCGCGGTATGATCCCTTTGTCAAGCGATCTCTTAGTTTTCTCTTTGTATATGCGCGAGCTGTCATAGGTATTTAGCCTAAACTCTTCTATCTCATCTAGCTGCAATAAACGCTTCTCACCACACAACTTAGAATCATAATTTAATTCATGTATGACCCACCAAGACTTATATTTTAGTTAAAGAGGTAAATGACAAGACTTCCCATAAACAAACCGATATCAGGATGCACCAATCGATGTTTTAAAGGCAGTCCGATATGCCCATAATGTGTCATCTAATTTTAATCTCCAACCCTTCCGTGAGTTAGAAACAACTTTAGCCAAAATATCCTTTAGTTCCCTATTAGAGACCTCAACATGCCCACTGGTTTGGGGATGATACCCCAGAACTCTACGATGTTGGACACCGACTTTAGATAATAAAGCTATAAGTTTCTTTTCTTTAAAATGCATACCCCCATCACTAATGACGACCCTAGGGACACCAAATCGGGGAAAAATAATCTTTTTAAACAGTTTAATCACGGTCTTGGCATTACAGTTTGGTGAAGCAACAGCCTCAACCCACTTAGATACATAGTCCACAGCTACTAGAATATACCTGTTACCTTTACTAGACGGAAAAGGTCCTTGGAAATCAATGCCCCAGACATCAAAAACCTCGACCTCTAGAATGCCATTTTGGGGAATCTCATGTCTCCTAGAAATATTTCCCCGGCGCTGGCAAGCATCACAAGCTGAAACAAACACTTTAACATCTGCAAACAAAGTAGGTTAGAAAAAACCAGACTGAAGTACCTTGGCCACAGTTCGCGATGGACCGTATTGACTGCCATAAGAGGAAGAATGACATCCCTCTAGGATTGCTCTGGTCTCCCACTGCGGAATACACCGCCTATAAAGACCATCAACAGACTCCTTAAATAAATAAGGATCATCCTAGAAATATCGCTTCACATCATGAAGAAATCTCTTCCTCTGTTGATAAGACATCTTAAGTGGTAGCTCACCACCTACAACGTAGTTAGCAAAACTTGCATACCACGGATAACCACTTGTGTTAGTGGTAATCACAAATAAATTATCATCTGGAAAAGAATCATCAATAGGTAAAGGATGCTCTCCCTCCCGCTGCGGTAATCGCGACAGGTGATCAGCTACCACATTCTCGGTGCCTGTCTTGTCTTTGATTTGCAGATCAAATTCCTGGAGAAGGAGTATCCACCTTAACAATCATGTCTTAGCTTCCTTCTTAGCAAGAAGGTGTTTCAGCGCTGCATGGTCAGTAAAAACAGTAACTTGCGAACCTATCAAATAAGATCGAAATTTCTCCAGTGCATAAACCAGATCTAACAACTTCTTCTCAGTGGTAGTATACTTCACTTCTTATCCAGAGTTCATCTCGCATAATAAATCACACTCAAAGCTTTGTCTTTTCGTCGGCCCAACATCGCTCCTAGTGCATAATCATAAGCATCAAACATAATCTCAAATGGAAGCACCTAATCGAGAGGCTGGAAAATCGGTGCTGAAATCAAGGCCTGTTTCAACTTGTTAAGAGCAGAAAGACACTCATCAGTAAATACAAATGGAGCATCCTTTAGTAAAAATTGTGTAATTGGTTTAGCAATTTTTGAAAAGTCCTTGATGAACCGGCGGTAAAAGCCAGCATGTCCAAGGAAACTCCTCACTTCTTTAACATTAACAGGAGGAGGTAATTGGTTTATCACTTGCACTTTTGATTTATCGACCTCTATGCCCCTATCAGATACTAAGTGCCCTAAGACAACTCCCTCGTTGACCATAAAGTGTCATTTTTCCTAGTTAAGCACAAGATTAACCTTAATGCAGCGCTGCAACACTTTATCAAGGTTAGACAAACAGTTATCAAAATCACTCCCATAGACGCTGAAATCGTCCATAAAGACCTCCATAATAGACTCTATATACTCAGAAAATATCCCCATCATGCACTTTTAAAAGGTAGCTGGGGCATTGCACAAACCAAAAGGCATTCTACGATAAGCAAAAACACCTTGAGGGGAAGTACAAGTAGTCTTTTCCTGATCATCCGGATGAATAGGGATCTGAAAGAACCCTGAGTACCCATCTAAATAACAGAAAAACTAATAAGAGGCTAACCTTTCTATCATCTGATCAATAAAAGGATGGGGGAAATGATCCTTCTTTGTGGCGGCATTCTGTTGTCTATAGTCTATACACATCCACCAACAAGTCACAACTCTAGTAGGTATTAACTCATTTTTATCATTCTGAACCACGGTAGTTCCTCCTTTCTAAGGAACTACCTGAACTAGACTCACCCATTTAGAATGACCAATAGAATAGATAATACCTGCATCAAGTAGCTTCATTACCTCAACCATCACAACATCTTGTATCTCCTGATTCAGCCTCCGCTGACCTTGTCTGCAAGGCTTATGATCTTCCTCTATCTTAATCATGTGCATGAAAATATCAGGGTTGATGCCCTGAATATCATCCAAAGAATAACCCATGGCTTTCCTATTTTTTTCTTAAGAATAGCTAACAAACTAGTCAGGTGGTTATCATTAAGCTTAGCACTAAAAATGACTAAATACCGCTCAGTATCATCTAAAAATGCATATTTAAGATGAGAAGGAAGAGGCTTACGCTCAGGTACCTTTACCTCAATAGCGCAAGAAGTGTTTACCAATTGTTTTACCTTCTGTCCTTCAAATTTGGTGAGTTCACGCTCAGCTATTGTAGCTTCAAGCAGATCCAACACAGCGTCATTGTTCTCTGGTTTATCTGCACAATCATCTAGCAACATCAAAGCTTCGAGTGGATCCCTTATCAAGGAATCCAACCAGACCTCATAAACAGACTTATCAATGATATCAACTAAATAGTTAGTATCCTCTATCATTGGTCTAGCAAGTGTACCATGCAAGCTGAAAGTGATAGCGTCATCCCCCACCGCAAGAGTCAAACGCCCTTGTTTAACATCTATAATAGCCCCAATTGTACACAAGAATGGTCTTCCCAATATAATCGGGGTTCGGGCATCCTCAGTTATGTCTAAGACGATAAAATCTACTGGAATAAAGAACCTGCCTACCTTGACAGGCGTGTCTTCTAGGATACCTAAGGGTCGTCTAACCGATCTAAAAGCCATATGGAGGGTGATATTAGTCATTTTAAGGTGAAGCATATTAAGTTTCTTCCACATAGACTAAGGCATGACACTGACACTGGCTCCTAGATCACAAATAGCCCTTTCCATCACTTCAGTCCCTATTATACAGGTAATAGAAAAACTACCCGGGTCTTTCAGTTTGGGTGGAGCCTTATTAAGAATTAAATTGCTAGACTCTTCCATGAAAGCGACAGTCTTAAATTGGCTAAGCTCTCTCTTACGCGTCAAAATATCTTTTATAAATTTCGCATAAGAAGGTACCTGGGTAATTACCTCAGTAAAAGGAACGGTCGCCTGAATGTTCTTGACCACCTCCACGAACTTACCGAACTGTCGCTCAACCTTAGAATGTTTCAGTCATTCCGGATAAGGAATTCTGATAACAACGAGCGGGTCTGCGACTTTCTCTGTACCTTTGTCTAAACTTGGTATCTCCGCAGTAGAGGAAGATGACCCACCAACGTGTTTAGACCTCTAAACAATGTCTTCGCCATTGCGTACATTTGATCGAGTAACCTTACCACTCGATCGATTACTTTCCTCGTGGGATCTGGTCGATCGAGGGGCACAACATGCTCGATCGAACTCATAATTTTTAGGGGTGTTCGATCAGGCACTTTCAGAGGGAGAAGTTCTCGATCGAGTACCCAAATCACTCGATCGAGCACTTTGACAAGGTTAAGCAGCGTTAACGTCAAATTTCTCTTCCAAAACATTTACATTAACAGGTAAATCGGCATTTTCCGGTATTATTGGTCCGTCATAAGTAAGACCGCTTCGGAGATTATCTGCATTAATCGGGTCGCAAGAAGGTGATCGATTTTCTTGATTCATATGCTCGGATGCAAATTGTGTTAATTGATCGTTCAACTTGTTCATAGAATTCTCATTGTCTTGCACATTCTTCTTGAATTGAAGTTCCAAAGATAGCACCATGGATTTCAACTCCGCTATCTCTGTATGTGTAGAGGAAGAATTATCTTGCTGCGGCATTGAATTAATAGGACTAGAAATACTTGATATTGCTACATCTTCATAAAATTTAGAGAACGAAATTCCTCGCTTATATTGTTGGTAAGCATGAACTCGCTCTATTTCTGCCGTACAAGTAATAGGATCATGTCCTTCCGCGCCACCTCTACCACAAAACACCTCTTGCTCAAACATAGCATGAACCTGCTACTGATCACCCAAAATTGGCGGACTCTCTGACTTGTCGCACCTAGCATTAAGAACTTCTAATTCAACTGCAAGGGATTCACCATCTCTTCCGCTCATTCGCCTATCTCCTCTGGGATTCCCATACTCACCTACATGAATGGCCATGTCTTCGATGAGATGCCATCCCATATTGTCTTCAATATTGTTCTGAAATCTTCCTTTAGCTGTAACGTCCAATACATCTCTTTGATCATCATACAACCCATTGTAAAATTGGTTACAAAGGAACCATTGTTGGAAGCCATGATGAGGTACAGAGCAAACTAGCTTCTTGAACCTAGTCCAAGCTTCACTAAAATCTTCAGCGGCCAATTGTGTGAAATTAGTGATTTGTCCTCTTAATGCGTTGGTGTGTTGTGGCGGAATGTACCTTCTGTAAAAGGCTAATGCTAACCTGTCTTCCTCAAGCTTTCCTGCAATGGCGCGAAGTAAGAGAACGACGTATGCTAGTAACACTCCTATTAGATCAAAAAATAATAATAATTCATCTAATAATAATACAAATAAATCCAAAAATAGTACTATTACACTAAATAATAAAGAATTGAGTAAAATTGGAACGAATGTGAGTGATGTTGAGAGCTCTAAAGCGGCTGAACTGCGTGCGTTTAATCTTCCTAAGGAGCTGTCTGTGATCTCGGAGGATAAATCAACAGATGATGAAGAATGGCAAGAGGTTGGACGTCGTCGTCACCGATTGTCTTCTCCTTCAGCTGGTAAGCCTACGATTTTACAACTGTCTGTTGAGGATGTTAAAAGTGAGTTGGATTTTTGGTCTTCATCGATTTTCTGCTACGTTTAAGGAGCAAATCCGCCTAGCAACGTATTAGGAGGGTTTGTTAGACGTATTTGGAAGAATTTATTAATTGATAAGATCGCTTTTCAACCTAATGGTGTTTGTTTGGTTCGGTTTAAGACTGGAGACAATAAACTCAAAGCCTTACAGTTAGGACCCCTATTCTTTGACAGTAAACCTTTTATTGTGAAGGATTGGTCTCCTGACTCTAAGTTGGAGAAGGAAAAACATAAATCTGTTTATATATGGATTAGGTTCAACAGTCTGAGCTTTAAGTATTGGGGAAATGCTTTACCTAAGCTTTCAGGTCTGGTTGGCTTACCTGTCCAGTGTGACCGGGCTACTCAGAAGAGGGAGATTCTCGAGTACGCCAGGTACACGGTGGAAGTGCAGGTTGGTCAGCCTCTACCTGATTCTATTGAATTTCTAGCTGAGCATGGTGTCTTATGAACTCAAAAGGTCCACTATGAGTGGAAGCCTGCTGTGTGTGATACATCCCATGGAATTGGTCATGAAACTGATAGTTGTAAGAAGAAACCAGCTAAGCCAGTCCCTAAAAAAGTTCATATGGTTTGGAAACCCAAGGTGGTGACTCCTGGTCAGGGGACAGCTGAGGAAATCCTACCAGTGTTAAACCCTGCCTCTAAGGTAACTCCTATGCCATATAAGGGGTCAATGACTAACTCAGTTTGACCTGCTGCTGGTTTCCTTCATAAGGTTGCAAAGAGGGGAGAGGGTGGTGTTCAGAGTGGTCCTTCCTTTATGGATGTTCTCAGCTTTTCCATTAGGAGAAACCTCTTGAACAGCATTAGCAAGGGCAAAACAACATTACATTTCAATGGTAAGTATTGGATTTTGGAATGTCCGAGGTATTAATAAAAGGAATAAATAAGGAGATGTTAGGAGACTCCTTCACATGAATAATGTTGGTTTTTTTGGGCTTGTAGAGACTACAGTGAAGAGTATTAATATGAATAAAGTACATGCCGGTTTAGGCTCTAAATGGAGATCTGTAGAAAATAATGATATTATTGATGGTGGTAGGATTTGGATCCTATGGAATCCTTCTCTTTTTAATGTGAATGTGCTCAGTAAAGAATGGCAAGTTATGCATCTACATGTTACTTTCCTGCAGACTGGTTTTTGCTGGACTTGTTCAATGGTGTATGGCTGTAATAAGGACACTGATAGAAGAAGTTTGTGGTCTTCCCTCACTACCTTGGCTGCATCTGTTACTGGTTCTTGGCTAGTGATGGGAGACTTCAATAATGTGCTCTATGCTGATGAGAGGATAGGGGCAAAAATGACTGATACTGAGACTAATAATTTTCAAGTGTGTGTTGATCAGTGTAGGTTGTATGATCTGGTTGTTCAAGGGGATTATTTTACCTGGAACAACAAACAAGAGGGGATGCTAGGGATTTTAGTAGGATTGATAGGGTATTGGCTAATGCTCAGTGGATTTTGAATGGACCTGCTGGTACTGTCAATTTTTTACCAGAAGGCTTATTTGATCACAGTCCTAGTATTCTCAGTCTTTGGGAGGATGTTGGCAAGCAAAATATCTGATTTAAATGCTTCACTATGTGGAGTAAGGATGGTAATTTCAGTGAGACTGTGAAGGGTGTATGGAGTGAACAGATTAGAGGTTATCTTATGTTTCAGGTTGCTAAGAAACTTAAGATGCTCAAAGGTCCCTTAAAAAAACTTAATAAAGAGGGGTTTGGTGATATCTTAAATACTACTGAGGTGGCTCGTTTAGTCCTTGAACAGAAACAATCTCAGCTTCACTTGGATCCCCATAATACTCTGCTGCAACTGGAAGAGAGAGAGCTGCTGCCCTTTCTTTTAAGGAACTCCAGGATGCTAAACTCTCCTTCCTTGGCCAGAAAGCTAAGGTTATCTGGATGAATTGTAATGATGAAAATACACACTATTTTCATATTTCAATTAAAGCTAGTTGAGCTCAGAACAAGGTGCTTAGCATTTTGGATGTGAATGGTATTCAGTGCTCTGATAATGACACCATTGAAATGGCCTTCCTTGATTATTATCAGAGACTCCTTGGAAGTTCTGAGGGAGTAACCAGGGTAAATTGTGGTGTTGTTAGGAGAGGTAAATGTGTTTCTGATTGATACCCGTCGTTGTGAGTACCAAAGATAAAATTTATAATCTCCTATTAAGACTAACCTAGGCTAGTGGTAACAGGGTCGAACCACAAGGAGGCAGTTGTAAACTCTAGTTGATTTATGATCAGTCAAAAGTAACAATTATGGGGGTTGGTTTGAATTGATCTATAGCTAATAGTAAATAAAGGCAATAAACTAAATGAAAGATTTAAACAGATAAAAGAAGGGTACTAGGATGGTCGGGTCATTATAGCTTCGGCGGCAGCAAACTAAGTCGGTCTGAATCAAACACAGGTAAGGCGGGAAATAAAGAGGTCCTCTCGGTCCACTCTTAACAAATAGCATCTCTCGATCTCGCTATAGTTCCCTAATGTCACTAATACTAACTCTCGTCCCGAAAAGTGACTAATGGTCTAAACTATACCTATCTTTCGATCTTAGCACAGTCTAGTCGATTTAATTGACGGTCTAATAACCTCCTCTATCTTTCGATCTAATGGGCGATCAAAAAGGTATCTAACTGGTCGCATGCATTCGATTTGTTAAATACAAGATTAAGAACAATTAAAACGAAAGATAACCTTACAAGGTCAGTCGATCGACCAACAATGTCAATCGATCGACTGACACGCGGGTTCAGTCCGTGTTCAATCTAATGCCGCCTATGCTACAATTCCCCTACATCCCAGCACTATAGATTTAGCTACTCTTGCTAAGGGTAGAAACAATAACATAAACGATAAAACTAGCTACTGAATTCATGCTTAAAACAGGAAAGGAAGCAATTAACATGCAATAATGAAGATGGTTTCGGGAATCTACTAGCAATTCTAATCTATTAGCAAAATAAATGAACTGAAAGTAAACAGGGAGAATACCGAATTGCAGGGGAAAGATTGATTAATAAGAACCGAAATTCCGATGCTCACAATAATCCCAAACCCTAACTATTCGATAAAGAACTTGAATGAAAACTTAATGCTAAAACTTGATGTAAAATTCTGAATAAAAGACTTGATAATAAATCGATGATCTAGGTTACGTTATATAGGAAATATACGTAACATCTTATTCCAAAACCTAAACACAATGGGCTTTGAGTTCCTTGATCTTTTAATTCTCGCTGAAATAATATTGCTGTGGTCGATCGACTAAGCGGGAAAGTCGATCGACCGGATCTCGAATAACAGATAGCTTCGGATCCGATAGTTGGTCGATCGATCGATGAGTCTAGTCGATCGATCGCTTGAGCTGCTAGTTGACCGCTTTATTCTCGTGGATTCGTCTTTGGGCCTTGGATCGCGCACCAAGCTCGTTCCTTAAGCAATTCCTTTACGTCATTTGCAATGCAGATTACTCGGGACGGATTTGGCTCGATTTCCCGCTGAATTCTTCACATTTCTGCAATAACGTACAAAAACACGAAAGTAGAGGAAAATAGAGAAATATTGGCATATATTGCACATTTGAGCTCTTGAAATGCGTGTAGAATAAAGTGTGAAACATCATATTTTAGACACGCATCAAATCTCCCAAACCAAACCTTGCTTGTCCCCAAGCAAGAACTAGACTCGATCTAATGACCTAATGGAACGAGTTCGATCTCAGAGCGAAATGCAACTGTTAAGCCTAAACCAATTTAATGCACAACCAACAATCAATTAGCAATGTGAATCATGCAAGCGAGTTATGTAGTCGTCAAAGACATCTTTGAATCGCCAATCGTAAAGACTTATCAAATTGGACTCTCGCGGGTCGCTCAAATCACTCAATTAAGCACAGGTGATATATTGGTAAGATAGAAAGAATTAATCTTGTAGTGACTCTCACCTACTACGACCTATGAGGACATGCCAGCAATAAAGTATGAAAATGATCTCTATAATCGTACATATGCATTCCAACCAAACAGATGACCAATGACACATGCCGAGGCATATATGGGATATGTGAGGTATGGGTAAGAAGAGGCAAAACATTTTATGGTAAAGTGGGGGTACAGGTGATCAAGCTAGTACGAAAACGGAACCAAGGGACAACATCCAACTTCTTGCTCATAGGCAAACAACACGGTGCTATAGCAAGCACAAATCTCACAATCTCCAGATGTAAAAGTAATCAACTAACTCCCCATAAAATAAGAATAAAACATGGGAGCAAAAAATCGCCAAAAGATAAGGATTAAAGTATGCGAATTAATTTCTTCCTCGGATCTTCAGTCGATCGACCAAAAGGAGCAGTTGATCGACTGCTTTGAACAGTATAGGACATTTTTTTCTTTTCTTTTTCCGAATCATTTTTCTTCCATCTTTTTTTTTTCTTTTTTTGTTTCTTTCTTTACTTTTTTTTTTCATTCTCCCAACGAAATCTCATAAGAGCCAATGCTACCAAAAACGAGTAACAATCCCAAAAACTAGGCTACTAGCTTGACAAAGGCAGGCTATGTGTAGGATGTAGTAAATAGGACAAAAAGGATATTTTTGGCAGTGTGAAGCTTATGGGTAAAACGAGAAAAGGAAACCTCTACCACATGTGTCAACAAACCACAGACCGAATGCATATAGGTGTTAAGTAGATCAAATTCATAATTATGCAAATTAAGGAAACATGTCTCATAAGGAGTACTACTCACATTCCTAAATAAACTGGTCATGAATGTCACCAGTTATAGGCTCTAATAACTCAGAAATATGATGTAGGTTGCCAATTATTAAAGTCAAGTCTCAAGTTCAGCAAGATAACTTAACGAAAACTCGTAGACTATGCATATATGATTCTACTAATAACATGTTAATTAAGCAAGGCTCGGGCGAGCAGTGCAAATGCGATATCATCCTTGAAATACTACCGTTCCGACTCGACCTATATGCTAAAATAAACGTGCACATTATGGGAATTTTTTTGAAATTTTTTCAATTTTTTGAAATTTTGTATATATGAAAGAAATGAAATAAACAATGCAAAACAAAAAGTGAACGTGAATGCAAGCAAGTGAATGAAGTGCGACGCAAAACCCTTCCCCAAACCAAATCGCACAATGTCCCCATTGTGCAAAATCATGTAATGAAAGAAAGGAGATATGGGAATTTGCGATAAAGTAAATAAGCAAGACACAAAGGAAAGATATGGAACTCACAAGACTTTAAGCGCAGCAAAAAGGAAACCTCCCCAAACCAGCGTGAGCTAGGAGGTTTGTAGCTAGCGATGCTACCGATAAAGACTGAAAAGGCAATTGAAAACCACGCATAAGACCGAAGGAAACAATTTTGAAACGTAAAAGTTGTGCACAAATGAGACAAATAGAAGAAATAGATAATTCGACGGAAAATAGAGTGGAGTAGAAGACTCCCTTAGGTCCGCATATCGACCAAACACAAAGCGGGGAGAGGTCGTAAACGAATATAGTAGTAGCGGTGGTCGATCGACCAAGAAGGTAAGTCGATCGACCATATGGGCATGAACAATAGCTCTTGTAAACCTGCAATTGATCGATCGACCAATGGTGCCGTCGATCGATCGAAAACTTCTTTGCAGCGTCTTATTTCTTCGTAATTGCTCAATGATTTGAGCTAACAAGCTCTAGATACCGCAAAAAGCACAATAATACGCGCCCAAAATTGCGCAAAACCCATGGCAAAGTCTAAAGTGCTTAAAAATCCTAAGCAAAAAGAATAAAAGCGAAGTTTCGCGCACACAAAAGCAATAAAAATGTCTTAACAAAGCAAAAAGAATGAAGTTTATAACGAGCATGATCAACTAGTAGTTGATTAAGAAGGACCACGGTATGGCCCACTTCTACGGCTTCTGGCTACTACAGGTAGCCTCAATGGTGCTCATCTTATCGGTTGCACCTTTCTTAGTTTCAACATCGGAGAGCTCGGTGATCGGCTTCGTCACCTCCCCAATCAAGGACTCCCTCGGAATCGTCGGAATCCGAGATCGGCCCATCTCACCTTGGCTGGCTCATCTTCCACTTCCTCATCAGTCCCATAGCTTAGGCATCCAAGACCTCCTCTTTGAATGATAGGCTTTGTCGCATTTGGAACATCCAACGGCTCTTCCTTCCCAAACCAGCTCTGCATTATCTAAAATAGAAGATTCTTCCTCCTTCTTGCTCCCAATCCGGGGCGGAGGGGTTAACACAGCAGTAGTAATAGGGACAGTTGATTCAGGAAGCACAAAGTACGATCTCTTTTCGGAGACCGTATTACAAGTAATGTGAGCCACATGGCGTCCTTCTTTTTAGCGAGTTGGGCAAAAATGATAGAATGTTTCCCAACTTTGAAGGTCAAGATTCCTAGACCGACATCAATAAATCTGCACCCGGCGGTGTGCGAAATGGCCTACCCAAAATAATGGGAATATGGTCATCCTCGGGCATGTCAAGGACAACAAAGTCAACAGGGAAGAAAAACATCCCTATACGGACGGGTATGTCCTCTAGGACTCTTATAGGCTCGACCGCAGATCGGTCGACCATCGAATCTGTCATCTCAGTTATTGCAAACTGGTCAACTTAAGCTTTCTAGCTAAACTCAAGGGCATGACACTTATGCTAGCTCCTAAGTCACATAATGCCTTTTCGATAGAAAAGGTACCTATCTTGCAAGGAACCGAAAAAGCGCCGGGTCTTCTAATTTATGGGGCGCGAGTGTGAGACAAGTAGGAGCAAGACTCTTTAGTTAACGCAACAGTGTGAACATGTTCAAGAGATTTTTTCTTTGACAATAACTGTTTCATAAATTTAGTGTATCTTTGGCACTTGGTTAACTAACTCAAGGAAGGGTACTGAACATTTAAGCTACGAATAACTTTCTCAAATTTCTTGAAAGATACTGTTCCTTCGTCGGCACGAGTCTCTCCGGATATGGGGCCGTAAGGAGTACCTTAGCCCTCTCCTCTAAGTCGCGTGTGCCGGTATCCTTGGACTTAGGCTGAAAGTCTGTCACCTTTTCTTTGTTGAAGCTAGACCCCTCCTCAGACCGTCTCAAATGAGAACCATTGACCGTCATTGGATCGAACTTCGGAGAAGGGACTGACCCATCGCATTCGGTTACGCCCCCCAAACTTTTCGGGACGGTGGTTCCCGATACAAGTGGTCTCGTAGATTATTTGGCATTAAAGGACGAAATTCTTCAACATCGGCGAGTGATTTTGGTCGATCGACCAAAATCCTCGATCGATCGGCCCAGGTTGCCGATTCGAAGCTCCGGAACCGTGTTTGATCGATCGACTAGGTACTTCGATCGATCGACCGAAATGCCTGGCGACGTCTTTTCTTTGATTTGTTCGTTGAAGCTTTCTCTTGACTTGTTTCCGGCTCATCTTTCTCAACAGCATCCTCAATCATGGAAGGACCATCAAGGGTGGACCCGCTCCTCAAAGTGATGGCATTTAGGGTCTCCTTTTGTTCGGGTTGATTAGGTAAGTGTCCGGGAGCTCGAGTGTTACTTTTACTAGCCAGTTGAGCAATTTGGCTCTCTAGTAACTTCATCCCGGCCTCTCTTGCTTGGGACTCCTTTAGCAAAGATTCTTAAGCTCGGAGAACTCGAGTTTTGTGATTGTTCTGCTGCGGCACATAAGGAGGCTTAAATGCTCTTTGTTGCTTTTGATGAGGCGGGACATATGGCTTCTTGCTTTGTGGCGGATGTTGGGTTGGATTTTGGACATTTTGGCTTCTCCAACTCAAGTTCGGATGCGGTGGCTCGTAGTAGGTGTTTGTCTGCCTATAGTGTTGAAAGGCAAAGACAAGATTCAAAGGGGTGGGGCAATTTTTCGAGACATGGCCCTCAACTCCACACCTTTCACAGACGAAGGGACCGTCCGACACAGCATTGACTTGGTATATCCCACCTTTAGAAGCTCCTCCTAGCTCATACTTGTCAAATCTCGCGGTGAGAGCCTCAAGTGCAGCAACAGAAGAGGATTCAGCAGCTCTCCTCTGGTTCCCTCTCGAATTCCCATATTCGGCCTTGTGGGTAGCTAGGTCGTCAATGATCATCCACCCCTTGGTTGCTCCCAGATTTTCGTGCGAATCTTCCATTGGTTGCAGACATCCAAAATAGCCCTCGATCGTCGTACAACCCATTGTAAAAATGATTGCACAAACTCCACTTTTCAAACCCATGGTGCGGTATGGTTCGCACTAACTTCTTGAATCGGACCCATGCCTCGTGGAAATTCTCATCTGGCCCTTGTTTAAAGCCCGTGATTTGAGCTCTAATAGCGATCGTCCTTGAAGCAGAGAAGTACTTCTTGTAGAACGCTAATGCCAATGTGTTCCAATCGGTGATCTCTTGAGCGGTCCGGTCCAAATCTCTATACCACTCCCTTGCAAAGCATCACGAATAGAGAAGATGAACATGGTCTCTTTGATTTGATCCTGGGTCACGCCCGGTGGTGGGGGTATGGAGCAAGCAGATGAGTCAATAAAGGTCTCCATATGCCTTCTTTGCATCTTCATTTGCCCCCCAAACCGATTTCTCTCGACCATAGTAATGTAAGCGGGCTTTGGTTCGAATTTCTGGCATCTCCGTAATTCGAACCCCTTGTATAAATTGTCGGCTGTCGGCTCGGAAAAACTAGCTATACTTGCTTCCTCGGCCATGATTGGAATTTCCGGAGAAGTAACTGTCTCGGTGAAGAAGTGGAAACGGGTGAAGATGTGGGTCTTCTTGAACAGATCGTTCTCGTGATAGCTTGTGAGTACTCGGTTCTTCCTGTCGGTAATACTCTTCGTGTTCGCCTCAACTCGCGCAAGGATTTCTCAAGCTCAGGGTTCAACGATACTAATTCTCCACCCGTGACTGCGCATAAGAAGAAACTACAAAAGAATATAAGACAAGTTTAAGGAACGGATGTCCCTTAAACTAAGAAAGACTAAAAATAAAAACAACTAAAGTTAGGACTATTGCCTCCCCGAACAGCGGCGCCAAAATTTGATACCCGTCGTTGTGAGTACCAAAGATAAAATTTATAATCTCCTATTAAGACTAACCTAGGCTACTGGTAATGTGGTCGAACCACAAGGAGGCGTTGTAAACTCTAGTTGATTTATGATCAGTCAAAAGTAACAATTATGGGGGTTGGTTTGAATTGATCTATAGCTAATAGTAAATAAAGGCAATAAACTAAATGAAAGATTTAAACAGATAAAAGAAGGGTACTAGGATGGTCGGGTCATTATAGCTTAAGGGCACAGACAAACTAAGTCGGTCTGAATCAAACACGGTAAGGCGGGAAATAAAGAGGTCCTCTCGGTCCACTCTTAACAAATAGCATCTCTCGATCTCGCTATAGTTCCCTAATGTCACTAATACTAACTCTCGTCCCGAAAAGTGACTAATGGTCTAAACTATACCTATCTTTCGATCTTAGCACGGTCTAGTCGATTTAATTGACGGTCTAATAACCTCCCCTATCTTTCGATCTAATGGGTCGATCACAAAAAGGTATCTAACTGGTCGCATGCATTCGATTTGTTAAATACAAGATTAAGAACAATTAAAACGAAGGATAACCTTACAAGGTCAGTCGATCGACCAACAATGTCAATCGATCGATCGACACGCTGGGTTCGATCCGTGTTCAATCTAATGCCGCCTATGCTACAATTCCCCTACATCCCAGCACTATAGATTTAGCTACTCATGCTAAGGGTAGAAACAATAACATAAACGATAAAACTAGCTACTGAATTCATGCTTAAAACAGGAAAGGAAGCAATTAACATGCAATAATGAAGATGGTTTCGGGAATCTACTAGCAATTCTAATCTATTAGCAAAATAAATGAACTGAAAGTAAACTGGGAGAATACCGAATTGCAGGGGAAAGATTGATTAATAAGAACCGAAATTCCGATGCTCACAATAATCCCAAACCCTAACTATTCGATAAAGAACTTGAATGAAAACTTAATGCTAAAACTTGATGTAAAATTCTGAATAAAAGACTTGATAATAAACTGATGATCTAGGTTACGTTATATAGGAAATATACGTAACATCTTATTCCAAAACCTAAACACAATGGGCTTTGAGTTCCTTGATCTTTTAATTCTCGTCTGAAGCTTATTTGTGGTCGATCGACTAAGGGGAAAGTCGATCGATGGATCTCGACAACAATGTAGCCACGGATCCGATAGTTGGTTTGATCGATGATGAGTCTAGTCGATCATTTATGCTGAGCTGCTAGTTGATCGCTTTATTCTCGTGGATTCGTCTTTGGGCCTTGGATCGCGCACCAAGCTCGTTCCTTAAGCAATTCCTTTACGTAATTTGCAATGCAGATTACTCGGGGACGGATTTGGCTCGATTTCCATTTGAATTCTTCACATTTTCGCAATAACGTACAAAAACACGAAAGTAGAGGAAAATAGAGAAATATTGGCATATATTGCACATTTGAGCTCTTGAAATGCGTGTAGAATAAAGTGTGAAACATCATATTTTAGACACGCATCACTGATCTTCGGTCTCTTGCTATGGTAGCTGAGGTTACTAGAGAGAAGGTCAGGACTTCTCTATTCTTTATACCTAATGAGAAGGCCCCATGGGCCTTTTGGTTAATCTTCTAGTTTCTTCAAGGATGCTTTTTATATCATGGGAGATGATGTGGTGGAGGCTATTTTATAGTTTTTCACCCATGATAAACTGTTGCAACAGATTAGCTCTACTGTGATCACTCTTGTTCCTAAGAAAGAGGTCCCATTATCAGTTATGGATTTCAAACCCATAGCATGTTGTAACGTGTTATATAAGTGCATCTCTAAAATCATTTGTGGTAGGCTGAATGATGTTCATGCTGATATCATCAGCTTGAATCAAAGTGCCTTCTTAAAGAATAAGGATATTATAGATAACATCCTCATATATCAAGATCTTGTGAGGTTGTACCATAGGAAAACTTGTTCTCCTAGAGTGATGATGAAGATTGATTTGAGGAAGGCATATGACTCAATTGAGTGGGACTTTGTGGAGTATATTTTATATGCTCTTAAGTTCCCTAGGAGAATGATAGGCTGGATTATACAATGTGTGACTACCCCTGCTTACACTCTTTCCCTCAATGGCAGCCAGTTTAGTTACTTTAAAACAAGAGGCGCCTGAGACAAGGGGACCCTATCTCTCCTCTGCTGTTTACTTTGTGTTTGGAGTACATTACCAGAATCTTAAATGTGGTTACTCTGACTCAGAACTTCAGATTTCATCCCATGTATATAGCCTTGAATTTGTGTCATTTGGCCTTTGCTGATGACCTCCTCATTTTATGTAGAGGAGATCCTGATTCTGTCACTGTGATAATGAGAGCCATAGCTACCTTTTCTAAGGCTTCTGGGTTGCATATCAACATAGAGAAATCTGATATTTATATGAATGGTGTTAATGGTGCAGCTAAAGGTTCCATTCTAAGTATTTCTGGATTCAAGAAGGGCTCTCTCCCTTTTAAGTATCTGGGGATCACTATCTCACACAA
This sequence comes from Silene latifolia, assembly GCF_048544455.1. Taxonomy (NCBI): domain Eukaryota; kingdom Viridiplantae; phylum Streptophyta; class Magnoliopsida; order Caryophyllales; family Caryophyllaceae; genus Silene; species Silene latifolia. The sequence goes on along the minus strand of NC_133538.1, from coordinate 90,872,594 downwards.
GAGACTGTCCAATACTGAATGTAGCATTCTGGTTGAGAAGCTGGTAGCTAGAATCAGAGGATGGGGGACAAAACAGTTGAGTTATGCAGGTAGACTATTACTGGTCAAGTCTGTATTGACTCAGATTCACAGTTATTGGGAAAGAGTTTTCCTTCTACCTAAAACAATCATTCATAAGGTTGAGAGCATCTGCAGAGCCTATTTATGGTCTGGGACTGATGAGCACCATAAGGTTCCTGCAGTTGCTTGGGATAAATGTTGCTTGCCTAAGAATCAGGGTGGTCTTGGAATCCTTAAGTGCTATAACTTGAACATTGCCACTCTTAGGAAGTATATTTGGTGGGTAGCAAATAAGAAGGACTGTTTATGGGTCAGATGGGTAAATCATCTTTATATAAAGTAGCATGATTGGTGGCATTATTCTCCTTCCATTCAATCTGGTTGGACTTGGAAGCAATAGTGAAAAGTTAAGGAAATTCTTGCACCTGGCTTTGTACAGTGGCTGCAGGTCCCTTGTTCAACTGCTCTGGTGTAAAAATGGCTCTCTAGGGATTAGATTCAGATACCCTGGCAACCTTATGTTTGGAATAGGCTGGCGTTACCCAAAGTGAATTTCATCAATTGGTTATTCATTCAAGGTAGGCTACAAACCAAAGATAGGCTGGCTAAGTTTGGTGTGCAAAATAATGGAGTCTGTTTCATGTGTGGGACTATGCAGGTGACTTCCATTGATCTATTTTTTGAATGCCCGTTCAGCATGAGATGTTTACAACTACTGCAACTTTGGCTTGGTTTCTATTAGCCAACTGATATTATTGCTAACTGATTGAAATGGAGAGGCTGATCTTTGTTGCGTAAGAAAGTTACTCTAGCTGCTCTTGCTAGCCTTATCTATTTCATTTGGGAAGGGCGTAATAAGTGCAGAGTTGGAGACTGGGTTCCTCGACCTGAGGCTGTTAGAAAGCGTATACATGATGTGCATCGTGGAAGATTAAATACTCTAAGAATGGAGAAAATCCCAAGTAGGGATATGGCTTGGGTTCAGGAAGTCGTTTTATGTTAACTTATGTAATGTGTTGTTGAAATTGTTATAGTGTGTGGTGTATGTACTTACCTTGCCAATTTCTAATGAGAATTTTCACAATCCACCAAAAAAAAAGGCTAATGCTAGAGAATTCCAGTCACTCACACCAGCAACTTCCTTATCCAGATCTCTTAACCAATCCCGGACGTCATCAGTTAAAGAAAAAGGAAAAAGAATTTATTTGACCCTATCATGTGTCACCCCAGCCACTAAAGGAATGGCGGAGCAGTAATCAGTGAACAACTCCATATGCTTGCCCGGATCTTCACCAGCTACTCCCTTGAAGAGATTCTTCTCAACCAACTGAATGTAAGATGGATGAATTCCAAAGGTATCAGCATCTGTAGTAGGAAGTAGAAAACCCTTGGGTAAGGAATCTAAAGTAGGTTCCGTTTGACTAGCGATGTTAGGCATTTCAGCAAATGAAATTGTAAGAATAGCAGATCTTTCAATTCCCTCTTCTAGGACGGATCACATGCAGAACAACTATAGCACTAGAGAGAAATATGAGAACTATCTCAAGGAATAAATTCCTTGAGACTAGAGACAAACTTAATATAAAGCAAACAAAATAACACCGTCTCTCCGGCAACGACTCCAAAATGTGACACGGCTGTCGCAACCCTATCAAAAAAAAACCAACCGGTCTATATAAAATGTAGTAGGGGCAGTCGGGTATCGTATCCACGGGGAGATGGGAATTCTCTATGCTAAACTAAGTCTGCCTAGGCAAACATTTCTTAACTACAGAGGTCTAGAGAAAAGGAACAATAAAGAAATAAGCAATAAGTTCTAATGAAATTACGAGAAAGGGATACAGCTAGGACAGTCGGTTCACCATGGCTTTTTCTAGAGATCCAATCTAGGGTCAAAGTTCGGTATAAACTCGGTCTGCAGGGTAATAAAAAGGTCCTTCTTGTCCGCTTTTCGCCCTAAAACATTCTTAACTTAGCTTCCGCCCTCATTATAAAATCCTGATGTTAACTGCATGTCTTACCCCTCCCAATCTTCCGATCTAGGTCAAGGTGTATGAAATCAACTAGCTAAATGCGTCGACTCAAGCAGCTAATTACTAATTATTGCGGTGATTAACAACACAAACCTATTTCTAGCCAAGCCTAATCAGCTAATCTTAACCTTCCTAATTACCATGGATCCCCTAAGTCCTAGCATTAGGAGATTAGCTATGCATAATGAAAATTGAGAAATTAACAATAACAAATGGAACAATTAACTTGAACATGTTAATAAAGTTATAAATTATGAACCCTAATGCTAGAAATTAATTTCTAGAGAAGACAAGAACTAAAGTAATAGAGGAAAAAGATGGCAAACAAGAACAATTGCAATAACTAATAATTGAAATTAAGGATGGAAAATACCCAATACAATTAATTGGAAAAACTAGAGTTTGTCTATGAAGTAAAGAGCAAGAGAGAAGATTTTTGCCCGCCGTCTCTAAAAAGATCTATCCCTATTTTATTCTTAGATAAAATTAAAATACAAAATAGTTAAATCTTAAAGATTGCGTAGAAATACTCTAGCGTCAAAACCTCTTGATCGAGTAAACGTGATCTACTCGATCGAGCATAATAAAGGTCAAACCCCTCGATCGAGCAAAGCAGGTACTCGATTGAGGAACTCATCATACACCCCTCTCGATCGAGCATAAACATTCTCTCGATCGAGAGGTTCTCAGCACAAAAAGGTACTCGATCGACCAGTTTTAGTCAGTCAACTCAGTCAATCTAGTTACCTACCACAATGTCAGCACGGATGAACTCAAAACACCTTCCGAATCCATTTTACGCATCCCTAGGTGACAAATTCCAGGCTCCGATTCTTCTTTCTCCAAAATGCATGCAAACGAGACAGATTCAGGCTTGATTTAGGTCACTTCAGGTCCAACCCTGCAAGTAACGCCAAACAAAACAAAGTAGACTATTCGGGGCATTTGTAGCTAGATGCTATATAAATAACATACAAATACGTGTAAATATAGGATAAAAACCCTATATAAAATGCACGCATCAATTACTTGCTTAAATTGTAACCCTTATATAATATAATCAAGACTAAAAAAAACGATTACGAGCAACAATGATATTCGTATAATAAAGTACTCTTGTCATTATCAAAACATGAACATATACTATATGGTCCAACAGTATATATGTTGGCAGTGACTGACCTTTTCTAAATGAATAAAAGCAGACTAATTCAGGCAAGTCAAAGACAAAGAAGTCCTATCATTCATCAAAAAGAACATAATATGTCGATATGGTATTCCGTTATAGATAATGTGTGATAATGGTACACAATTTCTGGGAAAGAAGACAATGGCCTTCTGCGCTGAGTGGAACATAAACTTGGTAACATCCAAACCAGGCTACCCAAAAGCAAATGGGCAGGCGGAATCCAGTAAAAAAGTGGTGATTACTTGCCTGAAGAAGAAGTTAAAGAAAAGGAAAGGCAGATGGGCTGAAGAGCTCCCACTAGTCCTCTAGCAAACAAAACTACGCCTAAAACTTCAACGGGACAGAATCCATACTCTCTAGTTTATGGCTGTGAAGCAGTCTCCCTGCAGAAATACACGTGCCAACATCCAGTTGTAGCATGAGCACCGTGAAATCTAATTTTGAATGAAACGGTTTGACAATATTAAATGATCGTATCACATTTAAAGATAGCATCGCATATCAAATTAAATAAATAAGTTATTTACCATCTATCTGAGAGAAATCTAAAATTAATATACTGTCAAACCGTTTCATTCAAAATTAGATTTAAAACTTTCTTTGTAAGATATTTAAAGAAAAAATTTTATTTGATATAAAATTTAACATGTTGAGAAAAAAATTGGGAAATTTTTTTAGGAGTGAAAAACAAAAAAACAATGATATTGAAAAATTGATTAAATAATATAAGCACGATAATAATTGAAAGGAAAAAAATGATCTCCCACAATCAATTAAGAAAAAAACATATTAGGAAAATTATCAGTATAAAATTCAATTTGGAGAATTTTTTTTCATTGAAAATGAGCGCATCATAGAGTAAATATAGAAATTATAATAATTTAATGTCACATGTGCAAATAATGTGAAACTTTTGAGAAAAGAAACGATAAATAATAACAAAGAGAAATCAATTTAGGAAAATAAGCGATTTTGTTGTACGACGGTCTTTTTCGTGTTTTTTGGGTAAAAAGCGACTACCTTTTGGTTAATATTGACCAATTTAGGGAAAAAAGACCATTAGTTATAAAAATTAATCGTTACTTTACCATAAAAATGGTCACATTTTTCTTATTGCAGGTACGATGGTCATATTATAAAATTTGCAAAGAAAAATATACTAAAAAATTAGTACAAGAGAAATGAAAATAAGAATGTCGATAAACTAAAAAAATGAAAAAATGTTAGGAAAACAAGACTAAGTTTACTTTTTGGAGAAAATGGTTTTGCTGATTTGAGCAAAAAAAATGACGTCACTTTTAAATTCGGTAGCACATCAAAAGAACTCTACAGTTAAGCGTGCTCTGGTGAGAGTACTGTTAGGATGGATGACATCCTGGGAAGCCTCCTCGATGCGCATGGATGCATGACTGGGGAAACCAAATAACGTTTAAATAAAGCGAGTTAACTAGAGAAACAAATACCTAAATTGACACGGTTCCATATATGATAAAATATCCATTGTGGAAAAAAAAAATATTTTCCGTTTTGTTTATTTATTTTTCATGTATATTGTTTGTCACGGGAATTATTTTTTGGCCACAAGAAATTTTTTTGGCCACGAGATTTATTTGCCACGAGAGAATCCATGGCCAATTCCATAATTGCCACGTTCTTGTTTTTCCCGTCTCTATCTCTTTTCCACGGCCACTTGTGTCACGAAGGTATTCCCGTGGCAAAATGATTTAGCAACGAAAATTTTGCACTTGCGCCACGAATTTAGTTGTGGCCCAAGGGCTCATTTGTAGTAGTGGAAACTAGCAACCAAATAAAAATTACTATCCTACCCTCGAGGCAGTGGCAGAACCAACCCCTTGATCAAACATCTCCTCATCCTCTTCAATGGTCTCATCACTGTCAGCCACACATTTGCCCTTATCTAGAGAAGGAGGAGAGTTAACTTCTTCAATCTCATGAAGGTTATACAGTTCAGGGTAACTGGCATTCAGATCTGCCATCTCTTTGTCAGGGTTTCAAAATGGCCTGACCTCAGTAGGCTCCCTCATATCATCCACCTTACCCTTACCAAAGAAATACAGAGCAACATCTTTATACCTGGCTTTTACCTCATCCTTTTCAACTGCCAGCTCCTCATTTTTGCGCAGAAGTTCTTGCATGGCTTGTTTTTTATCCTCGAGTTCAGCTTTGGTAGCAGCTAGTACTTCCTTGGCAATGTTCAGTTGCGCCTGGGTGGACTTGACTGCATTTTCAGCAGATCCCAATTTCAGACACATCAACCACCTCATGATCAAGAATCACATCAACCACCTCAATCGCATCCTCAATTTCAGCAGGCTTGGAAGCAGCAGCTCTTCTCTTTGGTGCCATTTTGTTTCGAGTTTTGTTTAAGGGAGACGGTAATTATTTGAATTTTATTGGAAATTTTGGGGCAAGATGAAAAAAAAGCAATGGTTGATGGTGAAAGATCAAAGACAGTGAAACTCTAATTTGTAGGCGAATAAAAAAATTGTAGGGTTAAGGCAAGTGGATGAGAGCAATCATGACTCTCCTAGGTTATCACGCAACTACCTTCATTTATTTCTCTATCCATTAGAGATTTAAACTGATAGACCTCTTGAATTATCCGGAAAATCAGAAATTTGGTCTGGGCAGATTATCTCCTCATTCCTTGTCAGATCTAGCAGAAATAAGGAGATAAGGGGCAATTGTTAAGCCAGGATAAATCCTACCCTAATCAGTAAGCAGTCAGCCTAATAATGCCTGACAGGGGCATCACTATAGGCATATCATATAGCAGGTAGGCACCATCCAGGAGAGGGGTGCCAGGACAAGCATATCAAAATGTCTTGGCTAGGAATCAATTCAGTAGGAATCGATGTTGGAAGATGTAGATATTAAGCACAAGGTGAATAAACAAGCATAAAAGTGTTTCCTATCTTCATGGAAGACCAGGTCCACAACGCATATGATCAAGGGAGCACAACCAACAAACTTGGAATATGTAGGAACAACATCTGAGAATGTGGAACAAGTCAATGGCACATTACCCATTATCTAGCAACGGTTGCCATATCTCAAGGAGACGTCCGTTGAAGATCACTTGGAGGCTATAAATAGAAGAGAAAAGGCTAGCAGCAAACACACAACACATTACACCCAAACTTATTTACTCTTACTTTATCAACATTCACCGATCAATTGTATACGAAACGTCAAGCATAAACAAAGTCATAGTGAAATTCCTTCTTGGCTTGGTGCCCGTGGTTTTTTCCCATTTCAAGGGTTTTTCCACGTATAAATCATTGTGTTTACCTCATTTTATTTACATTGCAATTAAAATAACCCGTCCTGGCAACTTAATAGAGCTAGATCACCCTGCATAAATATTCCTGGTACGATTTTCTCCCTTGCGTGAAATCTTGCTAAAATAGCTACCAAAGCATCTTGGCATGAACACAACATTGTAAGAACCCCTTTCCTTTGTATGACCTTTCACATTTGTTCTATTGTTATCCTAACTTGTATTTTTGATGTGACCATAATTAGAGCATATTTAGTCCCCGAATTAGCCTTGTTCCCATGCTTTTTAGTGCATATTTGGGTCATTTATTGCCTTTAGTTCTTTGTTTTGCATATTCTTTGAGGTTTTGTGTCCTTGGTAGGAAAGGAGTGCAAACCTTGCATTTTCATGGCAAAATGAGGCTAAATTGATTGAATTCAATGACCAAGCATCAAGCAAAGACAAGATTAGAAGGCCTTTGTACATACTATAGTAGATGGGCAATGATGAGAAAAGATCTTTGCATCCCCGAAGAAATCCTCAAGGATTTTATGAAGAAAAAGGAAGAAAAGAAGAAGGTATGAAACTGTTTGACAATCCGTGCGGATTGCCTTGAAGACGCCCGTCCCTCACCCACAATCCGAGCGTCTTCCTCCACAAGACTCCCGGGCAAAACCTCCACAAGACGCCTGTCTTCATCCTCTGGACGCCCGTCCAGAAGCTCCCAAATCCGCCCGTCCCGTGCCAAAGACGCCCGGATTCCCAGACAGTACTTTCGTCTTCTACAAGCTTCAAGGAAGGATGCACATCTTTTTCTAAGACCGGCGAAAAAGAGACCGGAGTCTCCCTAGAGACCGGAGTCTCCCTAGAGACCGGCGATTCCTCAAGGACTTAATCGTCATTTAAGCCTTAGTAAACCCTAATTTATGTACCTAATCCCCACTATAAATACCCCATTAGTCTAATTAAAAGAGCATGTTCTTCTTAACAATCTTTAGTGTAGTTAATATCAATGAAATCTTTGTTTAATTTTATAATCACCATTAAATCAAGTTTTAATACAAGTTTTATTTCCTTAATCTCTCTCTTGTTGATCCTTTATTTTGGGTAATTGAAGATTATTTGGGTTATTATTGGGAGATTGACAACCTTCCAATCAAGCATCAAGTACTTCTTTTATTCTTTACTTTATTATTGGAATCATTAGTAGGTGTAATTATCTTCATCCCTTTTTAATTATTGTTAATCAGTTTCATTTATTCATCATGTTTTACTATGTTGGTATGATTGACAACCTTGATAGCATGCTCAACATGATAATGAGGGAGTAGTTTCCTTAGCTAGGGTTAATGGGTAATTAGGGGAAACCAACATGGCGAATGATTCATGCTTAAATTAATATACTTTCATAGTTTATTTGCTTGCTTGTCGTGATCTCAACTTATGCACATGTTATGTTTGATGAAATGTGAGCCTATGAATCCTTGCATTTTTTACCCATCACCTATCTTTTCAATGAGACTTGTAAGACATAAACCAACTCGAGTCTCATTAGACCATGCATATTGTTGAGTAGGGAAGATTAAGTCGACTTGTAGGTGTTGTACAATCTAATCGATTCGGCTCCGGGATTCAAACTTTCCTAGGATTGTAAGACATAAACCAACTCGATTCATCACAACAGTAATTGCTTGCTTATAACTTGAGAATATGTTTGTATGATCAATTCCCATGAATCCCCTATGACCCCATGACACCCTAGTGCTTTTTATCAATTGTTTACACCCTTTTAATTCATCTTGCTTGTTTACTTTTATTGCTATTTAGTTTAATGATCTTCTACTTCAATCTCCAATTGTGACACCCTTAGACACCACTAGTTGCAATAGAAATCTCATCTCAATTCCCGTCCCTTGGGATCCGACCTTTACTTGCCTCTTTACTAATTGTAGAGTTGTTTGTGAAGTTATAAATTGTGTTTTGGTCTAGGTGCTCCTAACGACAAGTACTGAAAACTAAACCTTCACGAGGGATCACGACCAAAAATGTCGCCGTTGTCGGGGACGGTGTTAACTTGATTTAGATTTTCTTACATTGTTATTAGTTGTGTCTTTCTTCGCCTTGGGGAAGTAAAACTACTCAAGGTTTGCTCTAATTATTTTTGAGTTGTTTGATATTTTGCATGTCTAGAAGATCACAAGGTAACTTGTTACCCTTTGATCACGAAATTGAAAGGACTTTGACAACAAATAGAAGACTTGCTAGGAGAACTTTGAGAGGTATTGGTGAGGTTGTAGATATTCAACCAAATACTATTGAGTTCATCAACCCTTTTGCAAGAGAAGGTGAGGAGAACCCAACACAAAATCCAACACAAAATCAACCTAAAATGCCTAAGTTTTCATCACATTCCGTAGCCACCAAGGAGAACCTACCCAATGGTACTCCCACACCACAACATCTAACCGGAAATTTTATTGCCAAATCCGCATTTATCCAATTAGTCGAAAGAAGCCAATTAGGGGGATGCCTAGTGAAGACCCTCACTCTCATATGAAGACCTTTTGTGACTATTGTGATGCGATTTCTCAAACCGGTGTAACTCAAGACCAAATTCGATGGGTCTTATTTCCTTTTTCTCTAATTGGCACCGCGAAACAATGGTTGAATGACCTTGATAAGGCTACTCTCGGAATTGATTCTTGGAAGAAGTTGGCTCTAGCTTTCTACAAAAAGTTCTATCCACCGGAAAAGACTAACATGCTAAGAGCTCAAATTACGGGCTTTAAGCAAAGAGATGAAGAATCCTTGTATGAAGCTTGGAAGCGATTCAAGGGAATTTGTCGCTCATGTCCTCATCATGGACTTAGCGAGCGGTTCTTGGTACAACAATTTTGGAACGGTCTTTATGAAGATTCAAGAAACATTCTCAACATGGAATCAAATGGAATGTTCACCGAAGTTGATGACAATCAAACTTGGAACAAAATTGGGGAAATGGCGGTCCATAACTCAAAATATAATAGACCTCGCAAGGCTACTAGAGGAGGAAAGCATGAAGTGGACTCCATTACTTAGTTGGGTGCTCAACTTAGTGCTCACATTGACACCATCAATTTGAAGTTTGAAAAGGCTATGGCTAGACTTGAAGAAGTCTCAAAATCACCAAAGCATCATGTTAATGCCATGACGGCATCTTTATTAATCCTAAGTGGGATATGTGAGAATTGTGGAACTTTGGGACATGACCAAAGTGAATGTAGGGGAACAAATGAACAAGTGAATGCTTTCCAAGCATACAAGAGTGGTACCACTTATTCAAACTATTACAATGAAAACACAAAATTCCATCCAAATCTCTCATACAAAAGCCAAAATGTTCAAAACCCTCAACCAACATACACCCCACCTCCCATGAGAAACCAAAATCAAAGACCCTTTTACAACCAAAACCAAGGTTACCAAAATCAAACTCCATACAATCAACAAAATTACCAAGGTTTTGATGTTCAAAAAGCGGTCCTCCAAATGCAAAAGAATCAACAAGAGTTTTTCACTCAAAAGCAAAAAGATAGTAAAGCAAAGGAAATCACCATCAACAACATCCTAGCTTACACCAAAATGTTGGAAACCCAATTGATTCAACTAGAATCATCAAGCTCACAAAGGCAAAAGGGGAAATTACCACCTCAAAGTAATCCCCCAAGACATGAAACGGTTAGTGCCATTCACTTGAGGAGTGGTACAAGGTATGAAGCACCGAAGAAGGAAGTTGAGGATGAAGTTGTAGAAGCTAGTGACAAAGAAGAAATTGTGCAAAACTCCAAGGATGGAGAACCATCAAAAGAAGAAATTTCAAAGAAAAATGAAGACAAGGTCAAGGAGAAGGAGCCCATTGCGATTAGACTTCCTTTTCCGAGTCGTCAAGCTAAGCCCAAATTTGATGACCAACTTGGAAAATTTATGGAGATAGTGAAGAATTTGGAAGTCTCAATTCCTTTCACGGAATTAATCAATCACGTGCCGGCCTATGCAAAATACATGGAAGACATCCTCACAAAGAAGAAGTCGATCTGGAAGCTTGAGACTATCGCCTTCACTATGGTGAGTAGTGCAATACTACAAGGGAGTTCACCTCCAAAACTCAAAGATCCGGGAAGCTTCTCAAAACCGTGTACCATTGGCGACACCACGTCCAACAAAGCCTTATGTGATCTAGGGGCTAGTGTGAGTGTTATGGCATACTCGGTGAGTAAAAGGTTAGGGATGGGTGAGCTTAAATGCACCAATATCACACTCCAAATGGCCGATAGATCGATGAAGACACCATTAGGGATATGGGAAGATGTTAACGTAAGAGTTGGGAAATTTTTCATCCCGGTGGACTTTGTCATTGTTGACATGGAAGAAGACTCCAACATTCCAATCATTCTAGGAAGACCTTTCTTACACACCGCGGGTGCGGTGATTAATGTGAACATGGAGAGCTCACTCTAGAAGTGGGAGATGAGAGCATAACTTTCAATCTTGACAAGACTATGAGAGCTCCCCGTTTGCATGAACCATGTTTTATGGTTGATCATTATAGCCGGAAGGATGATAGGAAGAAGTCGGAATTCCAATGGAAGAAGAAAATTGATGATGCTCCATTTAAAGAGCAAGTGAATTGTAACAAAGAGAGCTTGAAAAGCTCACCAAAGTCAAGCAATGAAGAGGATGGCCTCATTGGCCAAGACAAGAAAGTGGGAGAGTTATCTCTATCAACTCAAGAGATCTTTAGTGATCAAGTAGATGAAGTTTGTGGTCTTTGGGATGATGAGTTTGAAGGGATTTTCAATCCCTATATTGGTAATGCTATCGATCAAGACCGACATGAAGGATAACAAGGGCAAAGGTCTATTGAAGATCTTTATCATGATAATGAACAAGCTTTTGACTACTTTTTCATGGTGTTGAGCAACATCAACAACACATTGGACATGCCCCCATGACATCTCACTAAGGATGAGAGTTTGGTGGAGTCCTCCCTAAACCACCATTTGTAAATATTTCTAACTCCCTAACTTGCATTTTAAGTCTTACATTGCATTTTTGTCATTTTTGGATTTTTATGCTTTGATCAAGATAATTATCATTTTTGAGAGAAGTGAGGGAAGGACTAATGATTTAATTGATGTGTAGTGCTTTAGCTTAGTGTGGGGATAGCAATTGCCTAGGCTATTCATGCCTTAATAGTGCCCCTACAATGAAGAACACGGGATTTGAAGAATGAAAAATGACAAGGGATATGCAAGTACACGGATGGAACCGAATCCGGGTAAAACAGGGAGAATCCGAGCGTCTTCAAAGGGAATCCGCTCGTCTCCAGGAAATCCGACCGTCTTTGCAGGAATCCGCCCGTCCATTTTAACTGAAAATTTGAAATTTTGGGACTGTCGAAGAATACGAGCGTCCTGGTAGAGAAGACGCTCGTCTTCAGAAATCCGCCCGTCGTTGTAGGAAGACGCCCGTCTTTTTGCCTGTGAAAAACAAGAAAGCTTGTTGTCTAAGAATCCGTCCGTCTTCAGCAGAAGACGCTCGTCCTGCAATCAAAGAATCCAAGCGTCCAGCTGAAAGACGCCCGTCTTTAGGCGAGAATGCTGAACCCAAAATAGGCAAAATCCGAGCGTCCCAAAGGAAAGACGCTCGTCTTCCCCTGCAATTTCAAGATTTTCGGGTGTTTTAAATACCCCTTCCCACATTCATTTCTTCATTCATTCATTCAAAACACTAACCATAAACCCCATAACTCAAAACCCTCATCCTCTCCATCACTAAAACAAGATTTCCTCAACCAAACTCAACAAAATCAAATCCAAACTTCCTTTTAACAACAATTAATCACTCCTCTTCCAACAAAAATCAAACCAAGCACCAAAATCTTCAACCTTTAAGTCGATTTTTGAAATTACAAAGGCAAAGCCTTTCATCTTAAAATCGATTTGGGTATACTTGGACATTGAAGATTTTCACCCTTTTCTTGGTATAATCATCAATGACAAGGACAAAAGGATCAACAAAGGCACCTAAGGCAAAGGCACTCTCAACAAGACAAAAATGTCTTCAAGCAAAGAAAGCCTAATTGGCTATGTTGGTAGCTAGTTCAAACTTGGAAGTTCACCAACAAATTCCTCCCTTGGAAGCAACAACTTCAACAACTCCGGAAATTGCTCAATTATCAAACAATCCGGAGGTAATATTCATTTCTAACTCCATAGGGATACATTTGCCAAGTATGCTAGGAAATCCTTTCTGCCCACCAAATTCATATATGAAGATTCCTTGAACAAATTGGGTGTCTTTGAACAAACAAAAGCCTTCTTTGAAGCCATGGGGTTGGGAAAATTGTTTGCTACAAGAGAATTGACATACCCCTCCCTTACCTTAGAATTCTTGAGTTATTTGAAAGTGACTAAGGTAGAGACTAGGGAAAACATCGAGTTCCGCCTTGCCAATGTGAGTAGGCGCATCACCTTTGATGAATTGGGTAAAGCATTAGGTCTTAGTGATTCACCTAGTTATTACAAGAAGCCCGAAAAATATGACCCCGCTCCTCTTTGGGAGGCGATTTCCGGGAGGAAATTTGAGAATTATCATGCTAGTCGCGCTCTATTAGTCCAACATCCGGGCATTAGAGTGTGGCACAAGGTCATCGGGAATACCATCATTGCAAGAAAAGACACTAACCACTTTACCAAGCTCGATTGTGTTCTACTAGAGTCGACCTTAAATATTGGAAGGGAATTCACCAAGCCTTACAATTCTATAAGGCTTTTGGTGGAAAGATGGCTAAATGTTGATTGTGGAAAGCAAGGCACCGCTTTTATTGTAAATGGAGGTCTAGTCACTCTTTTGGCTAAGTACTTTGATCCGAATTTCAACAAGGATAGCAAGTATGTGGTGAAAAAAGGGGGTCATCTCATTGACATGGATGCCATGATTAACAAGTACAAATGGATCACTCATAACCCTCTTGACACCAAATATGGGGGGCTTACCAATGATGCTAGATCTTTTATTTTGCCTTCCAAGATATGTCGTTTGACTATCCATCAGACAAACTACCTCCTTCCCCTCTCAAAATAAGCCGAATACATCATCCGTCAACAAAGGGGTGAAATTGAAATGCCCTCCTCCTCAATTGTCACACCACCCTATCCATTCAAGTACCAAGAGTTCAAACCCGAAGTTGTTGAAGCAAGCAATGACTACATGACTCTACTTATGCAAGAGATGCATAAACAAGCTTATAAGGATCGGGAAGATGCATACTTAGCCCAATATCCACCCCTACTTCATTTAGCTAAGCAAGCACTACTTGATCCATCATGTCCTTTGCCTAGTTGGGCGGATAGGGAAGTCTTCTTTCCAAGTGCATCTAGGGGTGAGACACCGGGTGACGATGAGGTTGTCGGTGATGAGGTTGTTGATGAAAGCATTGATGAAGAGGTAAATGAAGAGGAAGAGGATAATGAAGAAGAAGAAGATGATGAAGGAAGTGAGCAAGGAAGTGAAGAGGGAAGTGGTGATGAGTCCACTTCTATTGAGGAAGATGATGACAATGATGATATGGTGGAAGACTAGCAAGCTTTGGAGGCTCCTACCCTCTTGAGGTTTGTCTACTTCTGTCCTTGTTTTATTTATTTTATCTTGATCATGGTTGGAGAGTCCTAGCAACATATAGGACTAACACCTTGGCCCCATTGAGGTGTTCTTATTTCATTGTTCCCACTTTTGAAAATCCAAAATGACAATTTAGTTTCATGCATTGCATCTTGTGTGCATGAACTACCCCCAACTTTAGGACATTAGAAATAATATCTATCTCGGTTTGGGGAAGTACATGCATACGCAACGGGAGGTAATCTAAATTACGCTCTCCGTCATAAACAAAAACCCATGCATCATGTAGTGTAGATTAGTATAGCTTGCATTTAGTGTAGAATTCATGCATCATGTTTGCATAATTTCCCATCATTTTGGCCATTGAAGACAATGCCCATATTAGTGTGGGGATGGGGAATTCTAACTTAACTTTTATTCAAAAATCCAAAAAAAAAAATCCAAAATTTTCGAAAAACCATAAAAATTTGAAAAATTTGAAAATCCAAAAACAACTTCATTTCTTTGTAGTGTAGTCATGTATATATTATTGTATATATTGTGTTTGTTTTATCCTTGTTCACATTGATTAACTACACCACATCCGAGACATGAGGATATTGAAGACCGCATGGTATGATCTTTCCAATCTCCTTTTTCCTCTTTATGTTAATGACTATGTGGCTTTATTTTGATTGATGCGGTATAACAATGTGAACTTAGGACTTGCATTTAGTTTATATGTCATATTAGTTGGTAGAATCAGTTGCATTAGGATGTTTATATGCTAGTTTCATCATGACATGTAGTTGCATGTTAGAAAAATTTTGCGAAACCGTCTAATTGGGAAGCTTGACAAGTGTATATAGGCCCTAGTAGATGCTTTTTCTTCTTAAGACTTTGCTTGTTAATTTGCTTGTAAAACACCCTAGGATTTGTCATGCTAGTATCCTTTGACCCATGGATTAAGGCCTAGTCAAGAGTACCTTGTGGTGTGATAACTCCTTGGCTACCGTTTATTCCAAGGTGACCCTTGAAACCATGCATGCATCCATCATCCATGTTCTACCACATTTTTGTCATCAAAGGGAATGGGCACAAAAAGAAATCGATTTGAGTTCAATGAAATGAAAAGTGAAAGAAAGTTTGCAAATTGCATCAAATGAAAAGAGGAGCAAAAATAGACTCCTAATGCTTTAAATATAAGGCACCCTCACTACATATGGGGTGACTTTGAAAATGTTCAAAAAGAATTGCAAAAAGTTGAAAAGTTGTCAAGTGTTGAAAAGCCAAAAATCAAAAGAAACGGCAAAAAGAAAGTGTTCTCAAATGTTATATGCCACAAGAAATTGGGGGGCAAAACAAGGCAAACTCCCAAATGAAACTCAAATTCTATTGATCCCTTTATCCATCATATCCATTTTTGTGCATGGTAGAGAGGGGACGACCCTTCTTCTTGTCTAGGCAAGA
Source organism: Silene latifolia (assembly GCF_048544455.1). Lineage (NCBI taxonomy): Eukaryota > Viridiplantae > Streptophyta > Magnoliopsida > Caryophyllales > Caryophyllaceae > Silene > Silene latifolia. The sequence goes on along the minus strand of NC_133538.1, from coordinate 90,856,921 downwards.
GGGGGAATTCCGCAATCCTCCAGTGTTTCTAACACCATAGGGAGTCTATTCTTGACAAAAGCATTTAACGATTGAGGACAAAGGTACCCTAGCTTGACACAACTTGGAGGTGATTTATTGGTATCCTTCTAGGCTTAGTAGTTTGAAGAAATTGCATCTATGAAAGAGTGTGTACCCTTGAATTGCTTCCCTTGTAGATAATTTCCACTACTTAGATGAGGAAAGTGGCTATTCTTTGATAGATGCATCCATTACTTGATTTTGTGTGCTTAATGTTTGGATGTGTCGCCATTTTGGCAAGACCCACCTTGCCTTGTAAGAAGGCATCCTACCTCATGGTTGTCTTGTTGTGAGTTGAAGGGGTGAAGTGAGACCCGCTAATTGCCTCATATCGGCTATGTTATTAGGTTAGTTTAAATAATGGTCCTAGTCTTTGTCACCTCTTTACTCAGGACGAGCAAAGGTTCGGTTTGGGGATATTTGATGTGACCATAATTAGAGCATATTTAGTCCCTGAATTAGCCTTGTTCCCATACTTTTTAGTGCATATTTAGGTCATTTATTGTCTTTAGTTCTTTGTTTTGCATATTCTTTTAGGTTATTTGTCCTTGGTAGGAAAGGAGTGCAAACATTGCATTTTCATGGCAAAATGAGTCTAAATTGATTGAATTCAATGACCAAGCATCATGGAGAGACAAGATTAGAAGGCCTTTGTACATATATGGGCAATGATGAGTAAATATCCTTGCATCCCCGAAGAAATGCTCAAGGAGTTTATGAAGAAAAAGGAAGAAAAGAAGAAGGAATGAGACTGTTTGACAATCCGTGCGGATTGCCGTGAAGACGCCCGTCCCTTACCCACAATCCGAGCGTCTTCCTCCACAAGACGCCCGAGCAAAACCTCCACAGGACGCCCGTCTTCACCCTCTGGACGCCCGTCCAGAAGCTCCCAAATCCGCCCGTCCCGTGCCAAAGACGCCCGGATTCCCAGACAGTACTTTCGTCTTCTACAAGCTTCAAGAAAGGATGCACATCTTTTTCTAAGACCGGCAAAAAAAAGACCGGAGTCTCCCTAGAGACCGGCGATTCCTCAAGGACTTAATCGTCATTTAAGCCCTTATTATACCCTAATTTATGTACCTAATCCCCACTATAAATACCCCATTAGTCTAATTAGAAGAGCATGTTCTTCTTAGCAATCTTTAGTGTAGTTAATATCAATCAAATCTCTCTTTAATTTTGTAATCAGCATTCAATCAAGTTTTAATACAAGTTTTATTTCCTTAATCTCTCTCTTGTTCATCCTTTATTTTGGGTAATTGAAGATTATTTGGGTTATTATTGGGAGATTGACAACCTTCCAATCAAGCATGAAGTACTTCTTTTATTCTTTGCTTTATTATTGGAATCATTAGTAGGTATAATTCTCTTAATCCCTTTTTAATTATTGTTAATCACTTTCATTTATTCATCATGTTTTACTATGTTGGTATGATTGACAACCTTGCTAGAATGCTCAACATGATAATGAGTGAGTAGTTTCCTTAGCTAGGGTTAATGGGTAATTAAGGGAAACCAACATGGAGAATGATTCATGCTTAAATTAATATGCTTTCATAGTTTATTTGCTTGCTTGTTGTGATCTCAACTTATGCACATGTTATGTTTGATGAAATGTGAGCCTATGAATACTTGCATTTTTTACCCATCACCTATCTTTTCAATGAGACTTGTAAGACATAAACCAACTCGAGTCTGATTAGACCATGCATATTGTTGAGTAGGGAAGATTAAGTCGACTTGTAGGTGTTGTACAATCTAATCGATTCGGCTCCGGGACCCAAACTTTCCTAGGATTGTAAGGAATAAACCAACTCGATCCATCACAACAATAATTGCTTGCTTATAACTTGAGAATATGTTTGTATGATCAATTCCGATGAATCCCCTATGACCCCATGATACCCTAGTGCTTTTTATCAATTTTTTACACCCCTTTTAATTCATCTTGCTTGTTTACTTTCATTGCTATTTAGTTTAGTGATCTTCTACTTCAAACTCCAATTGTGACACCCTTAGACATTACTAGTTGCAATAGAAATCTCATCTAAATTCCCGTCCCTTGGGATCCGACCTTTACTTGACTCTTTACTAATTGTAGAGTTGTTTGTGAAGTTATAAATTGTGTTTTGGTCTAGGTGTTCCTAACTACAAGTACTGAAAACTAAACCCTCACGAGGGATCACGACCAATTTTATAACAATATTTCATTTTAGTATAATTCATATCATGTGAGAGTGATTTTGGACTCTCTTAGATGTTTGTAGTTTTGAGTCCTAGCCCTGTCAAGGGACTCATACCTCAGTCATATGGGAGTGATTATCCTTTTTTCTTCCACCAAAGAACACCCAAAATGACAATCAACATTGCATATTTACATGCATGGCCTTGTGGTAAAACTTCCCTATTTTTGCACTAGAAATAGTGTTGTGTTTAGTTTGAGGAAGTTTCAACACAAGCACTCCGAGTTAATTCAAATTAGCTCTCCAGCTTAATCGAAAGCATGCATCACTTAGCTTAGTCTAGATTAGTTGCATCACTTGTACTATATAACAAGTAGTTGCATTAGACCATGTATCAATCCATTCATCCATTCTTTCATTCATTCATGCATTGCATTTGCATTTGTAATTCAATTGGCTTATTCAAAAACACAAAAATATGTTCTTACTTTTCAAAAATTGAAAACCCATAAACTTGTTCTTTATTTTTCAATAATACCATATTTTTAAAATACAAAAATGTGTTCTTTCTTTTCATTTTCAATTCCTAATTGTAAAATGAGGACAATGTCCAAAATAAGTGTGGGGATGGGAATTTACATTCAAAACCATAAAAATTTGAAAAAACTTTGAAAAATTTGACCCATGAACTAAGGCCTAGTCAAGGGTTTCCATGTGAGTCACCTATCTAACCCTATGATGTGATAGGCACTTGGTTAACTTTTCTAGGTGACCTTGATTGACTTGGTGGTTTGGCAACCCAAAATTACATTTCTATGAATAAGTTTGAAGTCCTCATTTTAAAGAGTTTGTGTTGTGGAATCATTATAATTACCAACAAAACCTCAAATTGTTTTGAAATATTGAATTTCTATGAAAGTAAGTCGTTTTGATGGAGGCGTACCACTTCGATGCCTTTCCTGGGAATCCATTGAATTGGGCCCCTATAATGGTCATGAATTCATTCTTGACCAAAGACAAGAGTAACTATCATCCCGAAAATCTATTGTCTAGAGGTTAACTGGTTCCCTAATAAGCGATTGGCGAAAACAAAGGACACTAACTCGCGTGGGACAAACCCCATCTCAAGTTTTGAATGTTAAAGCTGAATGAGGTCAAATTTTAAATGCTAGTCAAATCCACTTTTGTATAATGACTTGAGCACTTCATTCCCGAAAATCTTTTGTTATGCCACCTTGTTGGGAAAGGGTTGATCCTTGACCTTTCCTCTTATGAAGAATTCGAGACTTGTCATGTCATATGCCAGTAACATAATATGGATCATCCTTCCATCCCATCCGATCGCCCTTGACGAAAGTATTTAGTGATTGTGGACAAAAGTAGCTAGTTTGACACCACTTGGAGGTGACTTGTTTGTATCCTCTTGGACTTAGTGTTTTTTTTTTGATGAAATGTGAGTTTCCATTAAGAACAAAACAACTATTTCAAGCTAATACATTTTCCACATACTAATACAATTTCAAAATGCCCAAAACAAAAGTAAAGGGTTTAGAAATCAAATATTAAACTACTCAACCATAATAAATCTGGCCCAACAAGATTAACATTAAAACGAGTAGAAATATTGAATTTTAGCTCACGTCTTATGTGATCCCATACAAGCTCGGTGTAGATACCAAGTATCTGCACCTTCCAAAAAACACCCGATCATGATCAGACTACAACATCTTTTGACATGATTGCGTGGATTGGCTATACATGAGACGGTTTAATGCATTACTCGGATATGAAAAATGATTTCAAAAACGGTTTTCTAACTTCATTTGCATTAAAACAACACTATTTAGAGTAAAACCCGTCTTCGGACCCAAAACCGACTTAGAAACCCACAACTCGAGTATTGAATGAAAAAATAATGCCATAAATGCTTTTATCATGCCATTTGCATTAAAATGACACTAATTATAGTCAAAATCGACACCGGGCCAAAAACCGACTCAAAATTCAAATCTCGACTCAACACAGGTCAAAACCGTGTCGAGCACACAAAATACCTACCCAAATAACACCCAAATACCATCATATTAGATGACCATATTATTACATGACATCCTATTTGAATAGATAGAGCAAAGGCCACGTCCAAATTGAAAAGGACAGGATACCCCACTGTAGCACTAGGTGGCTCGCACCTCCTTATGCCTCTGACCCCTCCTTCTCCCTTAAAATTCCAGGCCTTTCGACTTATTAAGTCAAAAAATCGACACGTGTTTTCGACCTACCGATTGAAAACACAAGCCTTACACATTTTGTTTGCTACTATCGCCGTGCATTCGACCGACACATTCGACCAACTCAACATTAATCAACATGTTTTCAAACAACATATTTTCAACATATTTTGGAAACAAAATCCTTTTTTAAGGCACTCTTTTAAAAATCTTTGATCCCGAGTAGTCGCATAACAAGAAAACCGTCTCAATAGTCGTCTACCTCGCAAACATGATAACATGTATGTTTAAGGGTGTAAATATTTCACTTATTTCTTGTCTTTACTGTTTTTTAAAAGTTTATATGCATGAAAATGCATAACACAATTCAAAACTTGGAAAGATTGAGCCAAAACCGAGTTTTGGCTTGAGACATAAGCTCTTTGCTATGCAAAGAGACTCGCGACTCTTGTGGCTTCTCGGGTGAGACTCAAATGTTTTTGAGTTCGTCTTTCACAAAATTTTCCTTTTATTTTGAATTATTTCCTTTTACGGTTTTTGCAATTTTAATTCATTTTTATGACAAGTGTGTTAACTACCTCCGAAAATCATCCTTGGTTAAATTATACCATGGCGATTTATTCCGTGTTTCGATGAGATTTGTTGATTAATAACAAATTCATGGTTATTTAATGACCTTTTTCTTTAATTTACCATTTTTTTCACTTGTTTACATTTGAAAAAAATCATATTAGTGATACATGGATAATCATCCTTGGTTCTTTATACCATGTCAGTTTAATCCGAGACGAAGATAAATATTGGCTAATTACAAATAAATGAACTTAACATATTTAGTTCATCTCCAACATTTCTCTTAATTTTGTATTATTTTATTTTCATCCTTGTCTTGACCATAATGGATATCACCCTTGGTTAAAATAAATACCATGTCGATTTAATTCGAGTACGGTGATAGAACGTTAAGCACACACATTTTACATTTTTATTTGTAAACTATACTTTCCAAGCTTGCAAATATGAATCCGATGACGAATATTACCAATATAACGGTAATCATTCCGAGTCATGCAAACAACATTTACAAATATTCATCACAAATACGGTTTCAAAAGACCTTCTTAGCAACCTTTTAAATCGGATTTAACAACCTTTTTATAAAACCAGAGGACGCCCATTTGCCTCGCCCTATGGCTCGCGCCCCTATGGGGCTGCTTAATGTTGTTCTGCCTCATTTTTATCACTTGTCTAGGATGATCCCGACTTCGGTTAACCCGAATACATGACGGATTAGATTGACAAGTTTACGTTTTACACTTTATCATTTAAACACACTTCTTTTCCAAATAAATGGATCGTGTTAAGTACCATAATTCGAACTTGGTAAATGGATGTTTAATTTCCGTTTTAGCATGCAAATCAATCCAAATCCAATTCGACACCGATTACTTGATATTTGGATAAACAAACCGACTTAGAAAACTTTCACCTGTTACGTTAAACTTTTGGATGCGCATTCATGCATTTACCGTTTTATCAACTTTTACACTTAGCAGCCACGATCGATAAGTAGAGGCCGCTTACGCGGGCGAGATTGGGTGTTCGATTAAAGAGCTTCCCAATACGTACCCTCACCCCTTACTCAGAACCTTTGGATAGTGGATGGCCTTATCCATGGTAACGAGAGTCATTCTAGCGATAGTATGCTAAAGGGGGACAAGTCCTTATCTTTAGTACCTATGTCAAGCACTGCTTTTTGCCTTGATTGACCATGGTATAAAGTGGATTCGAACGGTTCCTAAGTGTCCTATAATTGCTTGGTGGCAACTCCGAATATCTCTGCATCGTTTCGAGAATTTAACCGCGACGAAATTGACCGATCTAAAGTGATCCGGTCGAAAGCATTTCTACGCCTCCAAACATGGCTTTCAAGACCTCTATACGTCCAAAGATTGGCTTGGCGTGCAGGTGACCCATGTCCATAGACTGGCTTATAGGTGGCCCATGTCCACACTCAGGCCTCAGCAAACATCCTTCAACCCGAGCCTTATTCCTCTACATCTAGATGTGATAATATTCTTCCAAGATAACGCACAATATAACACCCCAAGAGTATGAGAAGCATGTCCTCCCACATCGGGAAAATATGGAGCTTGTGATATGTTTATAAGGGATTCCATCCACCACTTAGTAACAAGGCCTTGTGCTTTTGGACTTAAGTGAGGAAAAATAATAGGCCCAAAGATGCACATCCCATCTTAGGGTTGTGCTACGACCGTGATGGGTCGGGTTGTTATAAATGGTATCAGAGCAACCCTGCGACCGTGTGGTGAGCTTGTGGTCAGGAGTACTCGGGTCACCCATCTAGCGGGGGTGGATTTCGGGCTTGGTTGCAGTCAAGTTTGAGGCACAACGAGGACGTTGTGTTCTTTAAGTGGGGGAGTTTGTAACACCCCAAGACTATGAGAAGGATGTTGTCCCACATCGGGAAAATATGGAGCTTGTGATATGTTTATAAGGGATTCCACCCACTACTTAGTAACAAGGCCTTGTGCTTTTGGGCTTAAGTGAGGACAAATAATACACCCAAAGGTGTACATCCCATCTTATTGGGGTTGATTTATGACCGTGATAGGTCGGGTTGTTATACACAAGAGCACACCCTTCTTCAACTATGAACATTGTCATCCCGCAACCATTCCAGCATCTCTGAGTAAGGAAAAATCATATGGCATAGCCTGGCCATCCCATCTAACATTATCCTGCTATACTCACAAGTCTGAAAAAGATGTTCATAGCTCTCAGACTCTCTTCCAAAAATCAGGCAAACTTCATCAGGAGCAATACCTAATGAAAACAATCTGTCTTTAAGCTGCAGTGCTTTCCTCGCAATCACCCAGCCAATAAATTGATGCTTGGGAAGACCCTAATTATGCCAAATGAATTTATGCCAAGGAACAATTTCAAACTTCTGCTTCAACAATTTATAGCCACTACCAACTATGTACCCCTTCGTATCCAACATCTACTGTCCATCTACATACCCAGGTGCCAATTGATCTCGAACTCTACAAACATGTTTCCAACCCCAGCTCATATCTCCACTGGGCTGGTACTCAGTCCACAGATCCCCTTTTAAGTAAACCTGGTTGAGCCGATTCACCCAAACCCTCTCAGGACAAAAATAGACCAACCATAACAGTTTCCTTATTGCTGGAATATTCCAGAAGTAGCTGTCACTAATTCCCAGCCCCCCCCCCCCCTTCATTTTTTAGAGTACACACTTGTAGACATAGGCCACCCGCACGCCGACATATGGACGTAACGGTGGTCTCAAAAGCCACGTTTGGTGACGTATAAATGCTTTTGACCGGATTGCTTTAGATCGGATTGTTTCGTCTCGGTGAAGGTCTCGAGAGGATGTAACGACTTTCGGAGTCACCACCAAGCAAATGTGGAGTGCTTGGACACCGTTCGAGATCCACTTTATACCTTAGTCAAACCATCATGAAGCAGTGCTTGACACAGACACTAAAGATAAGGACTCGTCCCCCTTTAGCATTCTATGTCTAGAATGACTCTAGTTGCCATGGATAAGGTAGTCCACAATCCAAAGGGTCTGAGTAAGCGGTGAGGGTACGTATTGGGAAGCCCTTTAATTGGACACCGAATCCCGCTATCGTTAACGGCCTATACTGATCGATCGTGGTTGCTAGTGCAAAAATTGATAAAATGGGTTAAATGCATGAATGTGCATCCAAAAGTAATATAACATTTGAGAGTTTGCTATGTCGGTTGTTTATCCGAGTATCAAGCAATTGATGTCGAGTTGGATTTAAGTTGATTTTCATGTTAAAATGGAAATTAAACAACCATTTACCAAGCTCGGGTTAAGGTGCTTAACACGGTCCATTTATTGTTAAAATGAAAAGATAAAAGGATAAAATAATAAAATGATAAAATTGTTGGAGTGTCCCTGACAATAATGCGATCACATTGTTGATCATATTGAGATCACATGTTTAAATCTCATATTAACAATACATGAGGGAAAGTAATACTTCTTAGTCAACTGGTCCACACATATCGGTAATGATTGGCTGACTAGAGTTTGACATTCGTAAATGCACGACGGTGGTGACCAGTTGATCCGCTAAGGTCATACCTATAGGGTAATGCTCTTAATTGATTATTTAGTTAATCGTATGCTGATACGGGTTAATTAAATTCCATAAAATTGACGAGTGATTTTGTGAGTAAAATTACGTGTCTTATTGTAATTTGATTAAATAAGATTCACTCTAAGTAATCGAATTGTTTTATTACTTAGATTAATTTATTGTTTATGTAACAATTAAAAATAGAATGAAAAATTTATTATAAATACAAGTTGTTGTAGGTTATAATTATATGACCCATTTTGGTACAAGTAATTATGAATTACTAATTATTTTTGTATGTGACATATTTAATTATATGATGATTTTTAATATGTTAAAAATACATTATAATGTAACATGTCAAGTAACATGTCACATATGTCACAATTGACAAATGACAAAAATAAAATGGACCTCCATTTTATGGGTAATAACCGGTTTTATGGAGGGAGTATTAGGTTTGTGTTGTCTAATTTATTTATTCTAAAGAAAAACAATGATGACCTATTTCATAGCCATGCAAACCTATTATTCTTGGGAAGAAAACAACCTCATGCATTGGCTCCTCTCCTCCCATGCTACCCGGTTTCCCAAAGAGAAAAAGAAGAGTTTTTCTCTTACATTTTTATTCATTCTATAAGTTGTAAAAAGATACATGTTATATTTTTACTAGTGGTTCCTTTTACTCTACATTTTGAGAGAACAAGGAGAGCTAAAAAATCCTCCCTCTTGACCGAAATATTCAAGAGCATAATACAATTATTTTGTGTCAATTTTTAAGGTAGTTTTTATTAATACTAGTCTCATATTAATTTAAACTATTAAGGGTATTATCTTGGAATAATGTTTATGGAGAGATTCTATACTTGAATCTTGTTCAACCATAAGGAAAGCTCAATAGAAGTAAGTAATAAGGTAGGTGACCTTACTAGTGCCCATATATCCGAAATATCAAATGCAAGGAACCGTTTTTCTTCTTACTCTTGTATTTGTTTTGCATGCATAAGATCTTAAATTAATTTTATGACTAAATTAATTTTTCACATATTCAATATGTTAAGTAATGAGATTAATGAATCCCAACAAGTGGTATCAGAGCACAAGGTTGTTGCATGCAAAATCGGGTTTGTTTTTCCGAGTTAATTAGTTAACAAATAAAACTTGTTATTTTGGATTTATGAAGATAATTCACGAAATAATTTTTCATGTTAAAAGTTTCTGGTCCTAAATAGATTTTAGGTCATATGGGATGATTTATGGATTTTATTGTTCATTATATATATTATTGGCATTAAAATGTGATTTTTATGAGAAAATTGTCAATTTTGGACGAAAAAAAATAGTTAAACTTCAAATTTTTCAGTGAATTTTGGATATTATTTCAGAAATATAATCTACTGGTTGAATATTAAATTTTGTGTAAAATAAAGTCATTTTGCATAAAATATGAATTTTATATGTTAAAGTTTAATTTAAATGGGTTATTAGGTTAATATGAGTTAAATTTCGAATCTGGTCATAAAAATTTTATATGTTGGCACATGCATTTTTACTCAGTGTGTGTAAAAATTTTAGATGGATTGAACTCCTTTTGCATGATTTATGAATTTCTGAGTAAAAATTCACTAAATAGTGACTTATATTAGCCTATAATGCTAAAACATATTTCATGACTTAAGAAAAACGTCCATTGTTGCTTATTTATCCTACTTTTCATATCTAAAAGTGAAAAGTTGATTAAATTTTTTTTCTTATGCTTTAATGATTTTATTTGCCAAATTCGATAAACCGCAACGATGTTTTTTTCTTGAACGATTTTCGAAATTTTTAACCTATGTTTTGAATATTATGAATGTCATGGAATTATTCCATAATGTTCAAGAGTTAAAATTTCAAATTATTTGAATTATTTAAATTTAATTTGAAGTTTTTATATATATTTTGAGTCCAAATGAACAATATTAGAAATTCAAGTTGAATTATTGTCGGAATTTTTGTGAAGACTAAATTTTGAGTCCTAAAAGGTTAGGGTAATTAACTTGAACATAAATGTGATTTATGAAATGTTTCATGATTTTAATAGTTAATAATCATTCAAATCCATAAAACCGAGGAAAATATACGATATTAGCTCTTTAAAGGCGATTTGGCATAAAATTAAGCATGTTCATACATATTTTAATGCTGCATTTTATTTATGATTGTCATATTTTTTAATTTATATAATTTTTGAATTATGTAATTTTACTTAGTATGGCCTTAGTTTTAATTGTTATTATCCGGAATGTATGGGAAGATCGATTTGGTTGTAATTATTGTGATCTAGTATCACCGTTTTGTAATTTAATAGATTTATTTTTATTACAAATGTATGATAGAAAATTATGTAATTTTTAATTATTACTGGTAATTGCGGAGATCCTTGAAGACGGTGCCATTAGGAAAGGCGTTCCGACAAGACGGTGTTGCCTTGGAATGCATGCCAAATGAAGTTCAAGGGACCAATGGAGTTGGTTTCCGAATTTGTAATAGTTAATTATTTTTTCATTTTAGGAAGGCCATACTAGGATTTTATGTTTTATGTTTTGCATTTATTTATATGTTTTCATGCATCGCTAAATCGCCATAACTAAACATGCATTTTATTTTATCGAGCCATCGACCGTGTCGATTATAATTATCGTAGTTCACCGCCTTAGTTCACCCAAAACATGATAGATAATAAATTGACAAGACCTCTCACTAAATAATAATTGAGAATTAGCCTTACCAAATAGTAGAAACCATGAAGCCCAATTTCATAACGAAGTAGGCTCCACTCACCGGGGTGCTAAACTTGTTACGTTAGGTAAGTGGGTAGTAAAAAGTTATTGCATCGAAATTTGGATTGAGCTCAACGGAAGTATTCATGACCGTAGTCGCATGTGTTCCGGGCTAAAGATAAATATTAGAGTAATTTTATCGACCGAGAGTTCTAGAAGAAGAATCGATTAAAGAGTTATTGATAAGGGATTAATCGGGTCACCGTGCCTGAGTTAATATGAATTTGGATCTCGGGATCATTTATAATAGTTGGGTGGAGGTCACTATATAAATGTTTAAAACTTGTTTAAAAATGTTGGCAAGTTTGATCAAATGACAAATGTTAATATTTCCTTTACCTCCATGTTTGTAGTTTATATATCGCAATGGATCCTACTAATGCAACTACACCTATTACCATTGCGTCTTGTCATAACTTATTTGACGATATTTGCTCCAACTACAATCTGGATACTACTAGAGGGCTTCATTTTGGGATCAGTTCCGATGGAAACCTTAATTTCATTACTTCCACCATACCTCCTACTATGACTATATCTTTTGTGAATGTGTCTCAGGAAGACCATCTCGCTAAATCTATGAGATCCTTATCTTTGGAAGAATGGGATGCCAAAACTAGTGAGAGTTCTAGCAAGCAAGCTCTTGCAACTAAAGGAAAGTGGTTCAAAAGGAAGGTAAAGAAAGGTAGAAGATTCAACAATGGAAAAAAGATGGCTAGTGGGACTACCAAAAGAGCCAAAGTTGATGATGAATGTCATTATTGTCATGGCATGGGACATTGGATGACGAGTTGCCCCATATATATGGGAAATATTAGGGATGGACTTGTTATTCCACTTGGTAAAATTCCTTCTGAAATTTATGTTATTGATGTAAATTTTACTTCCGCCACAACGTGGGTATTAGATACCGGTTGCGGTTCTCATCTTTGTAATCATTTACAAGGGCTAAGAAACGTGGAAAAGTTGAGCAAGGGCAATGTTGATCTCCGTCTTAGGAATGGAGCTAGGGTAGCGGTTACATCCAAGGGAACTTATGTGCTTGTTTTAGCAAATGGATTTGAGTTGTATTTGCATAATTGTTTTTATGCACCTTCTCTTTCTAAGAAAATTATTTCAATTGCTATGTTAGACATAGAGGGTTTTAATTTTGCCATTGAAAACAATTATTGTTTTATTTCAAGAAATGATTTGGTCATAGGTCGAGGCTCTTCTATTAATGGCATTTATGTTCTAGAAACTTCTAATCCAAGTAAATATATCTATAATATACAATCGAAGAAACTCAAAACAAGTGATCCAAAAGAATCATACATTTGGCATTGTCGATTGGGTCATATCAACGAGAATCGCATCAAAAGATTAGTTTCCACTCATGTTATTAAACCATTTGATTTTCAATCATATGGTATATGCGAATCTTGCCTCCTAGGAAAAATGACTCGTAATCCTTTTAGTGGTAAAGGGACTCGAGCTAGTGAACTATTGGGACTTATACATACCGATGTATGTGGACCAATGACTATCACCGCTAGGGGAAATTATGATTACTTCATAACCTTCGCCGATGATTTAAGTAGATATGGGTATATCTACTTAATGAAGTATAAGAGTGAAGCTTTTGAGTAATTTAAAGAATTTCAAAATGAAGTAGAAAACCAATTGAACAAAAGGATAAAGGCACTACGATCCGATCGTGGTGGATAGTATTTTAGTAATGAATTTGATTCACACTTGAAAGGTTGTGGCATCGTGTCACAACTCACTCCACCCGGTACACCACAACTTAATGGTGTTGCCTAAAGGAGAAATCGAACCCTAATAGATATGGTTCGATCCATGATGAGTCAAACCGAGTTACCCGACTGGTTATGGGGATTTGCAATCCAAACCGCAATCAAATCATTGAATAATAGTCCAACAAAGGCAACCAAAAAGGCTCCATATGAGATATGGAAAGGAAGGGTTCCTAATATATCCTATATGAAGATTTGGGGATGTAATGCTTATCTCAAGGCAAGGAAAGACAATATGCTTGCCCCACGATCCGAAAAATGGATCTTTGTAGGTTACCCCATTACCTCCTGAGGATATTACTTCTACAAACCTCATGAAAACAAAGTGTTTGTGTCTACTAAGCCTGTCTTCTTAGAAAGTGAGTTTATTCCTAAGAGACAGAGTGGGAGACATTTTGAACTTGATGAAGTTCAAGAGCCACAAACCGAAATAGAGACACAAGAAGACGTTCCTTCGTCATCTAATTCTGCTGTTATTCCTCAACTGAGGAGGTCGGGTCGAGTTTCTAACCATCCTGATAGATATGTTGGACTTATCGAAGAGGATGAGACCCTCGATGTGTTACTTTTAGAAAGTGATGAACCCGCCACCTACAAAGCTGCGATCTCTAGTCCTAATTCAGCTTTATGGCTTGAAGCCATGAAATCTGAAATGAGTTCTATGCATGAAAATCAAGTATGGAACTTGGTGGATTTGTCTGAAGAGGCAAGACCTCTTCAGTGCAAATGGATCTTCAAAGTAAAGAATGGCATAGAAGGACATGATGATGTCTACAAGGCTAGACTAGTGGCAAAAGGTTTTACTCAAGTTCATGTTCTTCACTATGACAAAACCTTTGCCCCCGTGGCTATGATAAGATCAATTCAGATACTGTTAGTGATCGCCGCATTTCATGACTATGAAATATGGCAAATGGATGTCAAGACCGCTTTTCTAAATGGGCATTTAGAAGAGGAGGTGTACATGATACAACCTGAAGGTTTTGTGGATCCTAAAAATCCTAACAAAGTATGCAAGCTTAAGAGATCCATTTATGGTCTAAAGCAAGCATCAAGAAGTTGGAACCATTGATTTAATCATGTCATAAAAGAAAATGGTTTTACTCGAAGTATTGAGGAACCATATTTATACATGAAGTTCAGTGGGAGCAATGTTGTGTTCCAAATATTGTATGTGGATGACATACTACTTATTGGAAATGACATTCCTATGTTGTCTTCTGTCAAGGAGTGGCTAGGAAATCATTTCCAAATGAAGGATTTAGGAGAAGCATAACGCATATTAGGTATCCGGATCAATAGAGATAGACCCAAAAGGATATTGGCATTAAGTCAAGAATCTTATGTTGATAAGATTCATCGACGCTTCAGCATGGACCAATCCAAAAGAGGCTTGGTTCCTATGGTTAGTGGGACCATATTGAGCAAGTCTCAATCACCCACCGAACCCAAAGATGTTGAACGCATGAAGTTGATCCCTTATGCTTCCGCCGTTGGATCAATGATGTATGCCATGATATGCACTCGTCTAGATGTCTCGTATGCTTTGAGCATGACGAGTAGATATCAAGGAAATCCAGGTGAGAGTCACTGTTTTCCGTCAAGAACATTCTTAAGTACTTGCGAAGGAGTAATGATTTTGTCTTAATGTTTAGAGGTGACTCCAAGCTCTATGTTAAGGGTTATACGGACTCCAGTTTTCAAACAGATAGAGATGACATGAAATCACAAGCTGGATTTATTTTCATGCTCAATGGTGATGCCGTAAGCTGGAGAAGCTTCAAGGAAGCTGTGACTGCGGATTGCACAACGGAGGCTGAGTACATGGCAGCATCAGAAGCTGCCAAGGAAGCTATGTGGATCAAGCAATTCTTTGAAGGGCTAAAAGTAGTACCTACCGCCAATGATCCCATTACTCTCTATTGTGACAACAATGGGACAATCTTCCAAGCTAAAAAGCCCAAGTCTAGTAATAGATCTAGATATGTACTTAGAAAATTCCATGTAATTAGAGATTTCATCGAAAGGAAGGAAATTGCGATTTTTAAGGTTTGGACGAATGATAACATTGCTGATCCGCTCACCAAGCCTTTATCGCAGGCTAAACATGATGGACATGTTGTGTCCATGGGACTTAAACGCATGCCAGTTTTATGTTAGATTCTGATATGAAATAAAAGAGTTGTTTTATTTGTTCATATGCATAATCACATTTATCTTTTAATTTTTCTTTACTTTGTCATATTCAAATGGGTTGTAGAGACAAGATAGAACCCCATTAAAGTGAACTAAATTAATATAGTAATCACCCATAGTCACTTGTATGAGGTGATGTCTTGAAGTGACTAGAGTGTGATGCGATTGATGGCAAGTTCAAGTGACATAGAGTCATATGAGATGACTAGTCGATCACATAGGCAGACGGTTTGGAACACTCTGTCACGCCTAATGACCGCTTATGGAGTTCAGGCAAATTATATGGCCTGGTCATCGCAAGAGCTACTATAGAATTATAATGAGTCGATTCTTTTGACTAAAGACTGTTCGCTCAAGGTGGCACAGTTTCAGGGTAACTTTGATTTATGTTCCTACAACCTTCGTAAATGGGGTTAAAAGGGCTTATTTTGGGTTATGATGAGCTGTGGCTAGTCGAAGGGAATAGTGTGATATGAATTGTCCACCCCTTGTCAGAGTTACAACAATATCTTTGGGCCACACGAGGAGTAATGAACTGGAAATGCGTGGCCATGCTCGGAAGGTATCTGTGGTAGATAATTCCGGTCAATCAGTTGTTCTCTAGATCGAGGAAACCACCCTCGATGTGATCACTTGCAAGTACGACCAGAAAGATACCTTGCATTGAGTGGGAGATAGTAATAGGACCAGAGAATTGGTGACACACACTTGTCGAGGACAAGTCGGTGATTGTTGGAGTGTCCCCGACAATAATGCGATCACATAGTTGATCATAGTGAGATCACATGTTTAAATCTCATATTAAGAATACATGAGGGAAAGTAATACTTCTTAGTCAACTGGTCCACACATATAGGTAATGATTGGCTGACTAGAGTTTGACATTACTGTCGTACGACGGTGGTGACCAGTTGATCCCCTAATGTCATACCTATAGAGTAATGCTCTTAATTGATTATTTAGTTAATCATATGCTGATACGGGTTAATTAAATTTCTTAAAATTGACGAGTGATTTTTTGAGTAAAATTACGTGTCTTATTGTAATTTGATTAAATAAGATTCAGTCTAAGTAATCGAATTGTTTTATTACTTAGATTAATTTATTGTTTATGAAACAATTAAAAATAGAATGACTAATTTATTATAAATACAAGTTGTTGTAGGTTAAAATTATATGACCCATTTTGGTACAAGTAATTATGAATTACTAATTATTTTTCTATGTGACATATTTAATTATATTATGATTTTTAATATGTTAAAAATACATTATAATCTAACATGTCAAGTAATATGTCACATATGTCACAATTGACAAATGACAAAAATAAAATGGACCTCCATTTTATGGGTAATAATCGGTTTTATGGAGGGAGTATTAGGTTTGTGTTGTCTAATTTATTTATTAAAAAGAAACACAATGATGACCTATTTCATAGCTATACAAACCTATTATTTTTGGGAAGAAAACAAGCTCATGAATTGCCTCCTCTCCTCCCATGCTACCCGGTCTCCCAAAGAGAAAAAGAAGAGTTTTTCTCTTACATTTTTATTCATTCTATAATTTGTAAAAAGATACATGTTATATTTTTACTAGTGGTTCCTTTTACTCTACATTTTGAGAGAACAAGGAGAGCTAAAAAATCCTCCCTCTTGACCGAAATATTCAAGAGCATAATACAATTATTTTGTGTCAATTTTTAAGGTAGTTTTTATTAATACTAGTCTCATATTAATTTAAACTATTAAGGGTATTATCTTGGAATAATATTTAGGGAGAGATTCTATACTTGAATCTTGTTCATCCATAAGGAACGCTCAAGAACTAAGTTAGGTTGGTGACCTTACTAGTGCCAATATATCCGAAATATCAAACGTAAGGAACTATTTTTCTCCTTACTCTTGTATTTGTTTTGCATGCATAAGATCTTAAATTAATTTTATTACTAAATTAATTTTTCACATATTCAATATGTTAAGTAATGAAATTAATGAATCCCAAAAAAAATTTGTAGGTGTTAACTCGTCAATCTGATCCACGATGCATTCGGGTTAACCGTAATTAGGATCGTCCAAGACAAGTATCAAAGAAGTGACAGAAAAGCATCAGGTAGCCCATAGGGGCACGAGCAATATGACGATTGTTTTAGCAAGAATTTACACGCATGTATTGTCTTGCAAGGGTAGTTTAATGCATGGTGATCTAACTCAATTGATAATGCATGACTAGTATAGTAAATATATTAAAGAGTAAATAACTTAAATAAACACAAGGATTTATACGTCAAAAACCCTAGGAATAAGGGAAAAAACCATGGGCACCAAGCCAGGAAGGATTTTATTACGGTTAAGGTAGGCTGGCAGAGTACAGGTCTGCCACGCGATTTGTAGTATGAATGTATGGATGAATAAATGAGTAAAAATGTATACAATAGAGTGAGAGTGTGTGATTATTGATGATATCTCTATGTCTTTTTTGCTCTTTCTATTTATAGTGGCCTTCAATGATCTTTAACGGCTTCTCCAACGTTAATATGGACGTTGCTAGTTAATAGGCCTTGTGCCCTATTAATCCGGATGTGAGCTTCTTCTTTTAACCATATTTTGCTCACGTTCTTAGCTTGGATGGTAGATTTTCCTCCTTTATAGGTTTGTAGAATTGGTCTTCCATGAAAGTATGAACCGCCCCATTACACTCGGGTTGTTGCCTGACGTGTATAAGTTGTATCCAGTGTATGCTAGGTGTGTACTCCTTCAAGACAGGCCAGATACGAGAGCCTGACCTGCCTTTCCCACCTGGTTGGCGCCTGTATAGATGATAGATATTCTGTCCTGGGTTTCCCCTATATAGCATGACCTGACGGTTGTTGCCTGACATTTGTCTGACCAGGTAGGATAAATCCTGGCTCAACAATTGGCCCCTTATCTCCTTATTTCCACTGGTTCTGCCAAGGATAAGGAGATAAAAAATCGGTCCAGGTAAAAATTAGTGACTTGTTGGATAAGACTTCAGAGTTTGTATTCTCTTCAACTTCCTAACGGCTAGAATGCATTTAATAGGGTAGGTTCATCAAACCCTAGGAGAGTCATGATTAAACTCATCCACTTTCATTATCCGTTAGCTTGTTTTGGCGCCTATAAATTGATTGAGGCCATTAATCATTTCTTCTTACTTTAAACTCTCCAATTTTCCAATCTTTCTCTTATTTTTCCGACTTCTTTGCAAAATAATTTTCACTTCTCAAAAAGTTAAATCATTCCAAAAATGGCCGGTGGGAGAAGAAGAACTGTTGCCCTCAAAACTTTTGAGGCTTAGCAAATTCCATCGGTGGTTGACATCCCTGACGTCATTCCTAAGGATAAGGTTGTTGAGATTTCCTCTCCTGTAGAAATCTTTGCTGTTATGCATAAGGATGTCAGCTTTACTTCTGTTAAACCGATATCTGCTTCATTTCGTGAGGCTAATTATCTCAAACCCTCCTTTGAACATTATCTGAAGGGTAGAGCTATCCTTCCTAATGGAGCCAATGTTTGGATTCCAGAACGTGGTCCAGTCAGGGCCAATTGGTGCAGCCCTGGCTGGTTTTGCATTTTTGAATGGGCGTTCAAGGGAGGCTGTAAGCTTACTTTTGCTTCATTTATTGTTGATATTATGAGGGCTATTAAGGTTTCTCCTTTCGAACTCATGCCAATGATGTGGAAGATTGTTCAATCTGTTGAGCATCTGTCTAACAAGCACGACTTGGTGGTTACCATTGAGGATTTTAATAATGTTAATCACCTAAAGAATAATGTTGTTAGGCGTTTCAATTTTCTTGTTAGGGCAAAGATGGCTCATGTGATAACAAATTTTAATTCAGGCGATGACAAGGGCTAGGCCAAGACCTATATGTTTGTCTGGGCCGATTCTATTGCCCCTGACCTGGATTATCTTAGCTATCCAGCCTTGGAGACTGGTAAGTATTTCCCTGCATGCATGTAGTCAGAACACAATTATATATGAGTTATATAATAATTCTAGTGCGTGCTTACTTGTATTGTTTTATAGTTACTGATTGGACTTGTGATCCTGGTGCTGACGGGTCAGCTGATCGCATTGCAGCCTTTATGGCCCTGCCAGAGGATGAGAGGAGTTGGCCTGATTACCTTGGCCAAGAACCATTGCCTCGTTTAATGAAGGCTAAGCTGAATACTTTAAAGGCTACCAAAGGTCCTAAGGCTTCTGGGGCCTCAGCCTCTGGAAGTAAGTTTCCTTTTCCTGTATCGATTTTTAAGTTGAACATATGTTCACTGATATAAAGTTTTGTTGTGTAGCTACCAGGGCCTCTACAAGGATCGCCGGGTTTAGCCTGGCGAAAGTGAAGGCATGGATTTATCAAATCACTGGGGAGAAGTCTGGAAGTAGTGAGGCTACAAGGAGTGACAGAACTCTCCAGATTCAGGTCCCTACTCATCAGGCGCAATTGCAGCATCCCTTGCTGGCTGTGTGTGACCTTGGTAAGTCCATCCAGGCCAATAAAAGGAAAAGGCAAGAGGAGGTTCTTGAAGAAGTTGGAGTTGATGAGGATGATGATGAGGAAGACAGGGCTGATGAGGGGATTTGCTCTGCTACTGCCTACAAGGCGGGTTAAAAATTTGTTTGGACAAGTTTTGGCCCATCCAGGGGGGGATGTTCCCTGGATAAACTTTGCGTTTTTTGAATGGTTTCTGGCCCATATAGGGGGGATATTCCTTGGATAAACATTAATTTTGGCTTTCACGTGCTATGAGTGAATGTGAAACTTGAAGCAGGTTACTTTAATCATTCTTCTTTTATACCTGATTAGTATTTTTGAAGATGATGCCTGCCAGGAGAGCTTATGGCCCTTAGCCTGTTTAGAGGCTTGTGGTTCTTAGCCTGACTGGAGGGCTTTTGGGGAAGGAGGGGAAGTTGTCTATCAGGAGGGCTTACGACCTTCAACCGGTCAGGAGGGCTTATGACAAGTAGTCCGGATTTTTTACCATCTTACTTGTGTTTTGTACTGGGCTCAGGTTTTTATGTAGTTTAGATGCGACAAAATATTGAGATTTAGTGATCTCTATTATGTCATAGTTTGTGAAGCATTTCTGGTATGCTGTTCAGGTTAGGTGGAGTGGCCCTCAATCCTGAATATTTGTTTAAGTAGGCAAGTATAACATGCTAAATAAAAAAAATGCGTAAAATAAGTTTTTAGGATTCGATATAACGATTTAGGATGTAAAGTGAAGGAATAATCAAGAAATTCAGGTTATGAAAATATTAGGCAATTTTGAGTAGCAAGAAATCACATAGAATCAAAAACAAGGATCATTTTATAAATGACAGTTACATGTAGAAGCATGCCAGGTGAGAAATAGATTTGGTAGCCTTACCCGGTTTTGGCAAAATATAAGGACTTATACATGAAATAGTTTTAAGTGAGAGACATTCCAGGATCTAGGAATCATGTCTCCATCTAGGGTTTGAAGTCTGTAAGTTGTCTCACCTACTATTGAATCGATCAGGTCAGGCCATTCCCATACAGGGGCAAGTTTGCATGCAATATTGTCTTTTGTATTTGGAAAACTTTTAGTAGGACTAGGTCCCCTTCTCTGAATACCCTGATGTGAATCCTTTGCGGCATAGGTTCCTTTGACTTGATTTTAAATTAAATGCAAGTCAATTTTTACCTGATGATTTTGCACGCCAAGATCTATACGTACCTTGACTCAAGCTATCAGGGCTTCATATTCAGCCTCAGTATTTGTTGCTATAAACTCACAACTGACAACCTGGGCTATTATATACCCCTGTGGCGATTTTAGTATTAACCCCAAGCCAGTTCCCCTCATATTGTTTGCTCGGCCCATCAGTGTACATGACCCAGTCCTGGTCTGATTTTTGGGTGTCTAGTCGGTTGATCTCTTTTATCAGGTCGGGTTCCAGGTTGGGGCTAAAATCAGCCACAAATTCTTCCAAGGCCTACGATTTTATTGTTATCCTAGGTTCAAATGTGAAATCATAGTTTCTAAGTTAGACTGACCATTTTGCCATCCTGCCTAATAACTCACGCTTTCTGAGGACAGATTTCATACGTAGATTGGTCCGCACTATTATAGGGTGACTCTCAAAGTAGTGTCTGAGCTTTGTGCAGGATACGATAAATGCAAGTACATATTTTTTAAGTAATCCATACCTCATTTCTACATCCAGGATACTTTTACTTACATAATAGACAGGGTGTTGTTGACCTTCAATCTCTATAAACAGGACACCACTTACCGCTATTTCAGTGACTCACAGGTAGACTATCAGGGTTTCCCCTTTTCTTGGCTTAGCCAACAATGGTAGGGAGGACAGGTAAGACTTTATGTATTAGAAGGCTATTTCATGTTCAGGCGTCCCCTGGAATGAGTTGTTCTTCCTGACTAGGTTGTAGAATGATTTGCATCTTTCAGATGACCTGGATATTAATCTGTTAAGAGCTGCAACTCTTCCTGTCAACCTCTAGATATCCTTGACTGACTTTGGTGACTCTAGCTCCAGGATGGCCTTTATTTGTTCTGGACTAGCCTTGATTCCTCTCTTTGTCACCATGTACCCTAGGAACTTGCCTGTTGATACTCCAAAGTGGAATTTAGAGGGGTTAAGCTTCATGTTGAACTCTTCCAGGATTTTGAATGCTACTTCCAGGTCTTTGACATGATCTTCAACCTTTTTAAATTTGACCACCATGTCATCAATGCAGGCTTCCATTATGTCACCAATTTGGTCTTTGAACATCATATTCACCAGGCGTTGATAGGTTGCGCCTGCATTTTTCAGGCCAAAGGGTATTGCAGTGTAGCAATATATGCCTCTTTCCGTGATAAATGCAGTGTTCTCTTGATCAGCTGGGTGCATTTTGATTTGATTGAACTCATGGAGGCTTCCATGCATGTTTGTATTTCATGTTCGGCTGTTGCATTCACCATTGCATCAATGTGAGGGAATGGGAATAGATCTTTTAGACAGGCTTTCTTGAGTTCTGTGTAGTCTACACAGATTCTCCAACTGCCATTTTTCTTTTCTACCACAATCACATCGGCGATCCATTCAGGTTACATTACTTCCCTAATCATCCCCATGTCCAGGAGTTTGTCCACCTCTTCATTGATTATTGCATTGCATTCAAGGGCAAATTTTCTACTTTTCTACTGCACAGGCTTGAAAGAAGTGTCAATATTGAGCTTATGGGTAATCACATCAACATCTATGCCAGTCCTATCAAACTTTGACCAGGCAAAACATGTAGATTTACTCTTAAGAAAGCTTACCAATTCCGGCCTAACATTATTAGGGGCATCATATCCTACCAGTACATACCTGTCAGGATACTCAGGGTCTATAATTACCTGATCAGTTTCCATTTGAGCCAGCGCCACATAACTGCTCCTGACCGGGTACTGTAACTGCTAAGAGAGTGACTTACCTATCCTGGAATGTTTCAATGACTCCGTATAGCATTCTTTAGCAGATTTTTGTTCACCTTTGATTGTAGCTATTCCCTATTCCGTTAGAATTTTGACACATTGATGGCAGGTTGAGGGAATAGCCCTGACATTATGGATCCAAGGCCTGCCCAAGATTGTGTTATAGGATGAGAGGCAGTCAAGGACTCCAAATCTTTCATATGATGAGACTCCTTCAACGTAGGTCGGCAGGTAGATTTCTCCCAGGGTGTTCCTTGTTTCACCACTGAATCCTACTAGAACATTTGACTTTTTTATGATCTGATCCTCGTCAATCTTCATGGCTATCAGGACATCGAGCATGATCAAGTTGACTGAACTGCCACCATCTACTAAAATCCTCGGGACGCAAGCAGTGCTAATTTTCATGGTGATGACCAGGCCATCGTGACGTAAATCTGGGATTCCATGCATATCAGTGTCGTCAAAAGTAATTTGAGGTAAATTTCTAGGTTTAAAAGGAGATTCCATATTGGACTCCCTGGCTATTTTCTTTGTAGCAGAGCTAGTCAGGCCACAAATCGCAGATCCTCCATTAATGAATTTGACTTCATAGATTGGTGGTGCTGGTGGCAAGTCACGTTTTGGCCTTTCCTGATCCTTCCTTGTTGTGTTGTCATCCCTATTCTTTGATGGCATTAGATCTTTCAAGTAGCCTTTCTTCAGGAGGTAAGCCACTTGTCTGCGTAGACCCAGACATTCTTCTATTGTGTGCCCTATGTCCATATGGAATTCACACTATGTAGTTGTATCTTTCCTGGAGTTGGGGTTGTTCATCTTTTTGGGCCACTTGAAAATGTCTCCCATGTTGTCAAGCCTCTTGATGAGCCCTGCAGTATCAACGGAGAAGTTATATTCCTGAATAGGTGGATAAGTATAGGAGTTACCTCGTTGCTCCTGAGCATAGTTGACTTCTGATCTGTCAGTTCTGGTATAGGGAGATGGCCTGGAGCTGCCTCCTCTATAATTGGAACTTTTCCTATTATCTTTCGTAGCCTGCACCGTTGGTTGTGATTTCTGCTTTGAAGCTCTTATCTTCTTCTAGCCTGATATAGCCAAGTGCCTTCCCCTGAACGTCTTCAAAGGTATGGCAAGGAATCTTGGTAAGCTCATGGTAGAAATCATTATCTAGCGGTAGTCCTTGCCCAAATGCCTCCATTGCTGTTCCAACGTCACATCTAGGGATTGACACTTTCTCCTTATTGAACCTAGTCAGGAATGCCTTGATTGTCTCGAGTGGTTTTTACTTGATCCGGTACAAATCACTGGATCTTTTCTCAAGCTCCCTGTTGCTGGCGAATTGATGGTTAAATTAGTTTACCAGATCTAGAAAGGACCTGTCACTTCCATTTCGCAGGTTTATGGACCATTGTCGGGCAGGCCTGGTCAGGGTTGTTTGAAAGCCTTTGCAGATGCATACTTTACGTAATTCACTGGGTATTGATGCTGCCAACATTCTTTGCTTGTAGTAGGTTACATGGTTTTGTGTATCTGCAGTTCCATCATAGGTCCTCATTGATGGTACCATGAACGTTTTTGGCAGATCTACCATGGCTATCTCGTCTTCGAAGGGAGAGTCAGCATAGTATTAAGGGTTGGCTTTTTCTATGCAAATGGGGTTGGAGTACCATCATTATCGCTGCACTTGTCTGGCCTAAACTAGTATCTCCATTTAGAACCTCTTCTGAATCAGATTCAAGATCTCCTGCCTTAGTTTTTGATGGGGTTGGAGTACCAAAGTTGAAGAAATCGATAATCCTGATGAAGGAGGAGAACAGGGTCCTAGGATGAGTTTTAAGTTTCGAGCCTGAGGCCATATTCTCCAATTTTTGCTTCAGGTTAGACTCTGACTCCTTCAATTTCTAGACCACTGCTTCAGCCAGCGCCACTTTCTGTTTTAGTTGTTCCATATCCAGTAGTTGTTGCTTGGCAGCAGCTAACTGTTGTTCAACAGTGTCTCCAGTCATTTTTGTGAAGGTGATTGGTTTGTTTGCAATTGGATTTTGGTTATTTTTGAGCTAGATGCCCCCATGGTGGGAGCCAATTATTTTAGCAATATTTTATACAGATGTATTGTCTTGCCATGGAAGTTTAATAGAGGGTGATCTAACTCAATTGAGAATGCCTGACTAGTATAGTAAATCGATTAAAGAGTAAATAACTGAAATAAACACAAGGATTTATACGTGGAAAACCCTTGGTATAAGGGAAAAAACAACGGGCACCAAGCCAGGAGGGATTTTATTACGGTTAAGGTAGGCTGGCAGAATACAGGTCTGCCAGGCGAATTATAGTATGAATGTATGGACGAATAACCGAGTAAAAATGTATAAAGTAGAGTGAGAGTGTGTTAGTAATGATGATGTCTCTATGTCTTTTTTCCTCTTGCTATTTATAGTGGCCTTCATTGACCTTTAACGGCTCCTCCAACAATAATATGGACGTTGCTAGTTAATAGTCCTTGTGCCCTATTAATCCGGATGTGAGATTCTTCCTCTAACCATATTTTGCTCACGTTCTCAGCTTGGTTTGTAGCTTTCCTCCTTTATAGGTTTGTAGAATCGGTCTTCCATGAATGTAGGAACCTCCCCATTTCACTCTGGTTATTGCCTGACGTATATAAGTGGTATCCAATGTATGGTAGGTGTGTACTCCTTCAAGACAGGCCAGATACGACAGCCCGACCTGCCTTTCCCTCCTGGTTGGCGCCTGTATAGAAGATAGATATTATGTCTTGGGTTGCCCATGCCTAGCTTGACTTGATGGTTGTTTTCTGACATTTATCTGACCAGGCAGGATAAATCCTCGCTCAACAGCGATGCAAACGGCTATGCCCTGATTTGTAAAAGATAGAAACCTGAGACCTCTTCGGGCGCGAGTTATAGGGCGGTCCAAGGGGCGTCTCTTGGATTTTTAAAAGGTTTTTAAAATCGCTTTTGTTGAAAAGGTTGTCAAAACCGCTTTTGTATCAATGTTTTCGGATACGAATTGCAAGACTCGGAATAATTACCATTATGTTGGCAATATCCCATATTTGATTCGGATTTGCAAGCTTGACATGAATAGATTGTAAATTAAAATGTAAAAGATGTATGTTTAACCGTTTCGTCACCGTACTCGAGTTAAACTGATGTAATACCCGTAATTTTACAAAGTTTAATTAGCATTTTATATTTTATATATATAATTATGAGTCGGAATTAATAAGTTGAGACGGGTTATTAGTTACTGTTTTTTTTAAAGAAGAGAAAAAAAAAAGAAAAAAAAAACAAAGCAAGACTAAAAGTCACGGTTGGACCATGTAGTTGTAAGCCCAAAATGCCATATGTATATATACTCATTCAACACATCTTCTTATACTTTATTTCACTTTAGCAAAAAAAAAAAAAATAGAATAAGAGAGGGAGGCGTGAGAGAGACGAGTATACAATGAAGGAACAAGGGGGATTTTGACTGGTTTTTGAGACGATTTTTTCGCGCGTTTTCATCTTAGATCGTAAGTAATTAGATGCTAACCTCTTTAATTCGATTGTTAGCTTAGCTATTGTACTATATGGCTCTATTTGTCTAACCCTAGAAAGTTTAGTTGGGGATTTTGCTTATACTTTGTTGAGACGGTTTTAATTGTGTTAACTGACCATGGATTGGGGTTTGGATAGTCTAGATTGTGTTAGGATGAGTTGTATTAGTTTGTTATACCATATTATGCCATCTTATAGCTTGCTGAGACCGTCTTATACATGGGTTATAAGGACATATTGTGTTTGTTTATTGTTATTATAACTTTCAGCAGGTTTGGGTGTGTTGGTAGGTCTATCACGACTGCTTTGGGGGCTGTTGATGGCTTGCCATTGTAGCTGTCAGGTGTGTGGTGGTGTAGGTGTGTAACGGCGAGGTAAGAGAGCTGCTAATGGGCTGTTTTATATGAAAATAAGGGGCTATTTATGGTTGTGTGTCGCCTGGGGGGCTGACCTATTGGAAAATGTGTCCTCAACAATAGTGCGATCACATGATTTAAATATCATAATCTCATACTAAGAATACGTGAGGGATGATTCTTTATATAGTCAACTGATCGTCATTAATCGGTAATGATTGGCTAACTAGAGTTTGACATTACTGTCATATGACGGTGGTGGTCAGTTGATCCCTTTAGGTCACACCTATAGGATGAGGCCCAAATAGATATTTAATTAATTGTATGCGATACAGATTGATTAATTCCTTAATTATGGGAGTGCGATTTTACGTCTTATTGTAATGTGATTAAATAAGATTTAATTTAGTAATTATTTGTTAAATTACTTAATTAGTTGAGGTTTTATATAAGTTTTGAGGTAGAGGTAATTAGTTATTTAAAGTTACAAGGAGTTGTAATTTTAACTAACTAGCAATTATAGGACCCATTATATATTGATATAATGGTAGTATACTACTCAAACGTGGAGTGTATATTATATTATTAATTGTAATATTTAATTGTTAAATGATTACATTAATAATTAATTATGTAAGATAGTTAAACATATGCCTTATAAGCATTTGTGGGACAAATGACAAAAGGCAAAAATGGACCAAAATGTCTCCATAATTCCGGCCAAAAGAGAGAGCAAAAGATGCTCCTTTTGTCTTTTGTCTATTTTGATTAGAGTGTGATAGTGACACATCACACAAGCTTTAATCATACTACATCTTAAAATATCCTACCTACACTATAGCTATAAGTAAAATAAGAGAAAAATATTCCTCCCCATGCATAAACAGCAACCGGTTTTGGCTCTTTAAGTTGGGGATTTGTTGCTCATTTTTCTCTCTTGTTACTTACTTGCTTTCATTTGTATTTCCCTCACATGCAAATTGATAAAAACTCTCTCAAATACTAATACTCTCCAACTATTAGTAGAGGTAGTAATACTAGAAATATTAGTAATATTAAGGTAACATTTCTACTACATATCTAGTTAATCTTGGGTGCAACTTATTGGAGTGTCTTCTGTACTTGGAGTCTTAGGAGGATCATCCATCATATTATGCTCAAGAACAAGTGAAGGTAGGTGACCTTACTTGTACCCATATTTTCGAACCAACCATCAATGTAAGGGACATTGTTTTTCTTATAAATCTCTTATTTTGTTATGCATGCACTAGATCTAAAGAACAAATAATTAACAAGTTAATTATTTCATTGTTAGAGGAGTCTAATAATAGGTATATGAACCTAACAAGTGGTATCAGAGCATAAGGATGTTGCATGCATAGTCGGTTATTGTTTTTCCGAGTTAAAATGTTAACATATAAAACTAAAAAAAATGAGTTTATGAAGATAAAGCCACGAAAATTTTTGAATGTTATATATTCTGGTCCTAAAATGTTTTTAGGTCATTTTTATGATTTATGGAAATTTATAGCTCATTTTAATGATTTTTAGTGATTTATGACATTTTATGAGTACAATGAACTTTTATTCATTAAAATAAGTTAACCTTCACTACTGGCCGTGGTATTTTAGTATAACCTCACATGAATATTTTATGTATTGCATGGAAAATATCATATTAATGTGATTAATATTTCATGATTTATGAATATTTAGTATAAAAATGGCAATAATAGAGGTTAAAATGACTAAAAATCGTTAAACTTACTCTCTGACCTTGTCACATAAATAATTTACAGAGTTTATGTAAATTTCGAGATTAAATGATCTCATTTAGCATGATTTATGAATTTTTAGTGTAAAAATAGCATAAATAGTGACTATTTTAGCATAAATAGCTAAAATGAATTGCATGGCATGAAAAGATAATTTTAGGTTGTATAAATGTCCCACTTATCAGATATAAAGTTTTAAAGTTGATGGGATTAATTTTTGGATACTTTAGATGTTTTATGAGATAAAACCGATAAATTGCAACTATATTTTCACGAAATTAATTCGAAAATTTTAACCATGATTTTTGACATTATAAGTCTCATGGAATTATTCCAGAATATTAAAAAATTGAAAATTCAAATTTTGAAATTATTGTAATTTAATTTGGATTTATTTCATAATTATTATGATTTTAAGGTAAAAAATGAGCATAAAAATTAAATCAAGTTGAATTATTGTCAAAAATTGAGTGATGACTAATTTTTGAGTCCTAAGAGTTTTAGGATAATTAACTTGAACTTAGATGTGATTTAAGTGTTAATTTGTGATTTTAAGAAGTTATTATCATGCATTTCCATAAAACCGGGTTATATAAACGATACAAGTTAAATAGGGCGATTTGGCACATAATTTGATATGATAGATACATATTATAATGCTGCATATTTCAATTGTTGAATGCCTTTTATTTATATAATTTTGAGCTATGTAATTTTATCTTAATATGGCCTTAGTTTTAATCGATATTACCCGTAATGAAGGGGAATATTCATTCGGTTGTAATTTAATGTGATCTCGTATCACTTTTATTTTTACTATTTTTACCATTTTACAAATTTATAATAGGAATAGCTTTGTATTTTTATTATTATTTGTAATTATGGAGCTTCTTCAAGACGGTGCCATTTGGAAAGGTGATCCGACGAAGACGGTGTTCTTGGGAAGCGTGCCCACTTGAAGATTCAAGGGACCAAAGGAGTTGAATTCCAAATATGTAATAGATTATTTGATTTTCTATTTTTAGGAAGGCCATACTAGGAAATTTTATTATTACTTTGCATTTTTTTTAATATGTTACATGCATTGCCAAATCGCCATAACTATACATGCAAATCATATCGAGTCATCGATCGTGTCAATTACAATTATCGTAGTTCACCGCTTTAGTTCACTTAAAACGTGATAGATAATAAATTAACATGACCTCTCGCTAAATTAATAAATGAGAATTAGCCTTACCAAGTAGAAACCACGAAACCCAATTTCATAAGGGAGTTAATCTGGCTTCACCGTAATACAAACCTTGTTACGTTGGGTAAGTGGGTAATAAAATGTTATTACATCGAAATTTGGATTGAGCTCAACGGAAGTATTCGTGACCGTAGTCGCATGTGTTCCGGGCTAAAGATAAATATTAGAGTAATTTTTATCGACAAAGAGTTCTAGAAATAGAATCGATTAAGAGGTTAATCCACCGAGTTATATTAATAAGGGATGACTCGGCTCACCGTACCCGTATTAATATGAATTTGGATCTCGGAATCATTTATGATAGTTGGGTAGAGGTCACTATATAAATGCAGTACTTGTTTAAAAGTATTATTAATATGATATATGTTAATTAATTCCTTCACTTCTTATTTTGTAGTAAAATTGTTTTATGAATCGCAATGGCAACTCCAATCACGTCCGCATCCACTAGTTCCACCACGCTCACTAATGTGTCATTTCTCTGATCCTTCATGGATCGATGTATGTTATAAAAGAATGGGTCAAATTTCGCCGATTGGGACGCACAACTTTGCTCGGCCGCGGAGGATGACGACAAGCTTCGTTACCTTACCGAGGCATCTCCCAGCGAACCTAATGCTAGTTCCACTGCCACCGCTAGGCTAGCCTATGAGGTTTACCAAAAGGAGTCAGCCGCGATCAAAAACGTGTTCGTTGATGTTTGCAATGGAGGCCGAACTCCAAAGAAGTGCTATAAAGATTAGCACCGCTCATGAGATCTACATGAAACTTATGAACATGTTTTCACGAGCTCCTAGGGTCATACAATATGAGGCGGCTTTCGCATTCTTTGATCTTAACATTAAGGAGGGCCAAAAAGTTAGCCCTCATGTCCTCAAGTTAATGGAGCATGTTGAGACCTTGAAAATGCATAAGGTGGAGATTCCCGATGAACTCGTGATTGATCGCATCCTTCATTCCCTCAACACAATCAAAGCATATGTTCAATTCCAGGTGAATTTCAATATGCAAGATAAGAAGGTTTCCCTTGATGTGTTGCACAAAATGCTTGTGCAAGCCGAAAGGGATTTGGGGCTAAGTGTTTGCTCCACCAAAGATGTGCTCAATGTCAATCATAAGAACAAGGGAACTTTTAAGAAAAGTGGGAACAAGGGAAAGAAGCGAACTCCCAACAGGAAGAAAGATAAAGCTTGTGAAGCTAGTTCCTCCAAGCCCAAGTACAGTGCCTCCTCCGGGGACAAGTGCCACTATTGTTGTGGAGTTGGGCATTGGAAGAGAAATTGTTTAAAATATCTTGGCGATATCAAAGCTGGAAAGGTTATTCCAATAGGTATATGACTATCCCTATCTTTTATGTTTCAATCTCAACTTTGGTATGTTACTACAAGTTGTGATGATTACCCTTTTTATTGTAAATAAGGCCTCCTAGCAAGGACAAAGGCAAGGAGAAGCAAGCTTAGAGGATCATGTGGTAAGCTAGAGGTAGCCGACCGTGGTGATGGATAAATAGAAGCTTGGCTTTAATTTGCTTTGTCTTTAATTTCATGATGTATTTTGAGACTTTTAAAACTATTTTGATTTCCTTGTGTGACATGGAAATTTGTTTGTATCCTTTAAACACAGGTTGTATTTTGGATATTGGTGACTTGGTTTGCAACCCAAGTTACTTGTTTTGTCGTACCGTTTGTTCTAAGATTTTCTTCACACACTACTTGCATAGTGAAACATAAAATTATCGACTTAAATTGATCAAATAGACAAATATGATGATTAGATCATTATATGTCCATAAGCTATGAATTTGATTCTCCGTATGCCATTGTTACTTATAGTAACAACTCACGTATATAAGATCAATTATAAAGTTGTGATGAGCTATTGAACTCATAAAGTAGGGA
This sequence comes from Silene latifolia, assembly GCF_048544455.1. Lineage (NCBI taxonomy): Eukaryota > Viridiplantae > Streptophyta > Magnoliopsida > Caryophyllales > Caryophyllaceae > Silene > Silene latifolia. Next base: position 90,825,160 of record NC_133538.1, on the reverse strand, counting down.
TTTACGATACCATACGGACACATTATTCTAAACGGGTGGTCAACCATGAGATACCTAGAAGAGAGAGTCTATTAAACAGATGACATGGATAAGACTCGTATATTACATGAATCAAACTACCATGATAGGGAGGGCCTTTTGAAAGCTAATACATAGTCTAGATAAACTCCTAATACTCCACCATATATATGTTTGTAACTCACAAAGCTACCTTTTAAGAAGATAGAAGTATTTCTAAGAGATAGAGTGGGAGTAGATTAGATTGTCACAAACATGTCTTATATAGTTAATGTGTTACTTTGGGAAAGTAATGGAACTATAAAATGAGGGTATAGTTGAACTATAATCTATAAAGATAGAGAAGGAGCATAGTTCAGTGGGAGTTTATCGCATATGTTTTATTGGTTAAAATATGGCTTTGTGAAAGTGATAGTAATATGACCTTGTTACATACGAGCCGTAGCATTGCAATCCGAAAATTGTTACTCAAGAGTAGATGTACTTTAAAGCGAGGGTCTCTTTAAACGTAAATAGAGCTTTAGAGTACTCAAATGCATAGATTGACATGAAGATGTTGATCAAAATTAGTCATGTTAGAAATTGCCGAATTTTGATGAAGAATGGCAAATGATAATTAAAATTCGCTTTTCTAAAATGGGAATTTAGAGAAGGATGTGTTTGGAACACAAAACCTTAGATAAAGATCTAAGAATCCTAACATATTATGCGTAGCTTTCTTAAGTGATCTTAGAATGGCCTTAAGCAAGCATTAAAGGATTATACTTTTCGTTCATGTGATAATAGTGAATGGTTTCATTCACATGATTGAAGCATCATGATTATACATGAAGTTAAGTGGGAGCTAGAATTGTTTTTGCATGTCTTATATGTTGATGACATATTACTTATTGAGAGTAATGTACCAATGCTCTCTTCTATGAAAGAGTGATTGGAGACTTGGAAAATGATGAAAAGTATTCTAGATTTTGAATCTATGTGAGAGAATATTGGCATAGAGTTGAGAGTCTTATGAGGATAAGATCTTTCGTATGTGTTTAAACATCAACAAGGTTGAATAGGTTATTCATGTTGATGGAAGTGGAATTACTATGATGGAGTCATAGTCATTCATTGAACCTATTAAGTTGTTGATCACATGAAAACGATTACTAATGTTTCCGCCATTGGAGTGATCATGTATGCCAACAGACGCACATACCATGATGTGATATATGCCTAGAGCATGATAAGTCAATAACAAGTTAATTCATAAGATGGTCTTGTGAAAGCCTTAAAGAACATTTGAAGACTAGTTCATAGGTATGGATGATAAACTAAGATAGGTGTTGAAGTGTTACACAAAGTTTAGTTTCCAAACTTAAAGGGATTTGTTGTAATCCTAGGATGTCTTATTGACTAAGGGGTAAGAGACTTAAAAGGTGTGTTAGTTTCGCGCATTGCAAATACTATAAAAGGAATCTAAGCAAATTGTGATAAAATGGTCAACGTAGGGATTAAGGGTGAATCCATCTACAAATGACTTTGTCACGCGTTATGCGATAACAGTGGGAGCATCTTTCAAGTTAAAGAGCCCAAATCTAGTAAGAAGACCAGACAAAAACTTAGAGATAAATTCAAGTTACATTGAATTGAAGAAAATTGCAAATGACAAAGTTGGAATATATGGATATAGGGTATATCCACTTGCCAAGCTTTTATTGCATTTTTAATAGTGTTAATGGTACACTAAAGATTATAAGATATGAAGTAGTAATAGTGTATTGACTATTCATATGTGATAATCGCATTTATCATTTGAGTTTTATTAAACTCACCCCTTACTGTGTTAAATCCAAATGGGTTGTAGAGATAAATTGAACCCCATTAAAGTGAACTAGATTGACTTGGTGTTCGCCCCTAGTTACTTATATGAGGTGACGTCTCGAAGTGACTAGAGTGTGATGCGATTGATGGCAAGTTCAAGTGCCATAGAGTCATATGGGATGACTAGTCGATCACATAGGCAGATGCGACACTCTGTCGGGCAGTGACCGCTTATAGAGTTTTGGTAATTCATAAAGCCTGGTTGTGGCAAGAGCTACTATAGTATTCTTAAGAGTCAATTCTTTTGACTGGAGAATATTCGCCAAAGTTAGCACAAATTTCTGATTACCTTTGATTTATACTCTACGACTGTCGTAAATGAAGTCAAACTGGGTATATTTTGGGTTATGATGAACTGTGGCTGAACGAAGGGAATAGTGCGATAGGAATTGTCCACCCCTTGTTAGGGTTGTTTGAAATCTCAACGCCACTCGAGGAGTAGTTAACTGGAAATGCGTGGCCACGCTCGGAAGGTATTTATAGTAGATAATTCCGGCCAGACAATTAATCTCCAGATCGAGGAAACCACTCAAGATATGATCAAGTGTAAGTACGGCCTCCAAGACACCTTGTATTGAGTGGGAGATTGTAATAGGACAATAGAATTGGTGACGCACACTTGTCTCGGACAAGTGGGAGATTCTTGGAAAATGTGTCCTCAATTGTAACACCCCACATTAATTGAAGAGGTCCAGTGATAGGCTTAAATGACTAGTGCTTAAAGGAATTGGAACTCATATCAACAAAGTGCACTTTCTTTTATGGTCATCCATGCGAAAGAACTCCAAAGTTAAGCGTGCTTGACCGGGATTAGTCTTAGGATGGGTGACCTCCTGGGAAGGTTCCTGGGATGCGTATGAGAGAGGACAAAATGCGCTATAAAGGACCTGTATTGATCTATGGGCCATGTACACATCCCGGTAAGCTATCATAAGTAACCGCTCCCGACCCGGTTGGGCCGAGGTGTTACATCAACAATAGTGCGAGCACATGATTTAAATATCATAATCTCATACTAAGAATACGTGAGGGATGATTCTTTATATAATCAACTGATCGTCATTAATCGGTAATGATTGGGTAACTAGAGTTTGACATTACTGTTGTATAACGGTGGTGGTCAGTTGATCCCTTTAGGTCACACCTATAGGATGAGGCCCAAATAGATATTTGATTAATTGTATGCGATACAGATTGATTTATTCCTTAATTATGGGAGTGCGATTTTACGCCTTATTGTAATGTGATTAAATAAGATTTAGTTTAGTAATTAAGTGTTAAATTACTAAATTAGTTGAGGTTTTATATAAGTTTTGAGGTAGAGGTAATTAGTTATTTAAAGTTATAAGGAGTTGTAATTTTAACTAACTAGCAATTATAGGACCCATTATATATTGATATAATGGTAGTATACTACTCAAAAGTGGAGTGTATATTGTATTATTAATTATAATATTTTATTGTTAAATGATTACATTAATAATTAATTATGTAAGATAGTTAAACATATGACTTATAAGCATTTGTGGGACAAATGACAAAAGGCAAAAATGGACCAAAATGGCTCCATAATGCCAGCCAAAAGAGAGAGCAAAAGATGCTCCTTTTGTTTTTTGTTTATTTTGATTAGAGTTTGATAGTGACACATCACACAACCTTTAATCATACTACATCTTACAATATTCTACCTACACTATAGCTATAAGTAAAATAAGAGAAAAATATTCCTCCCCATGCATAAATAGCAACCGGTTTTGGCTCTGTAAATTGGGGATTTGTTGCTCATTTTTCTCTCTTGTTACTTACTTGCTTTCACTTGTATTTCCCTCACATGCAAATTGATAAAAACTCTCTCAAATACTAATATTCTCCAACTATTACTAGAGGTAGTAATACTAGAAATATTAGTAATATTAAGGTAACATTTCTACTACATATCTAGTTAATATTAGTAGGAATTTTTGGGATTAATCTTGGGTGCAACTTATTGGAGTGTCTTCTATACTTGTTGTCTTAGGAGGATCATCCATCATATTAAGCTCAAGAACAAGTGAAGGTAGGTGACCTAACTTGTACCCATATTTTCGAACCAACCATCAATGTAAGTGACATTGTTTTTCTTATAAATCTCTTATTTTGTTATGCATGCACTGGATCTAAAGAACAAATAATTAACAAGTTAATTAGTTCACTATTAGAGGAGTCTAATAATAGGTATATGAACCTAACATGACCATGCACCTTTGGTGCTTGGCTAGTGTGGGTGATTGATTTACTTAGCCATTTATGTATCGTACTTTAATTTGACTAGTAGAAATTGTATGTTATTTATCACTTTTATGTGACAGGTTTGTCGACGAATCTTTTTAGCATTATTTGTTGAGCTCTGAGGTTGCTAAAGGTATGCTAGCTACTCAACACTTGTTTGCGGGGTTTATTGTGTGTTATTTTTGTTGTATTGTTGTAAGTGGCATGTTGAATGTTGAGTTTAGTTGGGTGTGGCCTCTAGGCCGTGTATGTTGGTTGCATTATTGGTGGTTGTTCGTTATCGTTATAATCATATTTGCATATCATTTCTTCTCGAATGGTTATCATTGTTTATAAAGGAACTTGGCATTGTGGTTGGCATCCATATATAATGTGACATATTTTTATTGGCTCGAATTGACATTATTATTGGTATTGTTTGGCAACGTGGTTGTGAAATGAGATGAGTTTGTATAGGCCAGGTACGGACACAGTGTAAGAAGTTGGCCCTGGACCTGGCGTGGCATGCCCACATGGTGTGGTTGAGCTTATTCCGTGAGAGCCTTGACAATAGACTACTTATGATTCGAGGTTGAGACAGATAGTGTGACATGATGGGTTGTGAGCCTTGAGGCGTGATGACCCTCTCTTTATCGCTTCTATTTATTATAAATTATTAAATATGCAAGTTTAGTAGTATCTTTCACATGTTAGTCCTATTTAATTATATGTTCATTCAGGTTGACTTCTGTGTGTTTGGTGTTGTATCTTAACGTTTCCTTCATGGAAACAGTTGACAGGGAGGATAGGCCATGAAGTGTGCTAAATGCTCGATGGGACTGGGGGGCTGACTACGGCTATGTTTAGGGATCACCTAGTTATTCAGACATTTATTATTTTATAAACTATACTTTAATTTCCGTTGCGAGTTTTGTATTATTATTCTTTAAACAGTTTCTTTACAAGTAATAAGGTCGTTATCACTATTTATTCAATATTTATTTAATGTACCTTTATGGCTTCTTTTGTCTTTTACACTTACTACGTCAGGCAACTGAGATGGTAACACCTTCTTTAATTTGGAAATGCCTCGCTTAAAGGCTTCTAAACAAATGGAGGTGTTACCACCGACATGGCATATATGTTAGCCAAGTATGACATGCAATATAGTCATGATAAAGAGAAAATAAAGTGGGATAAAAGTGAAAGAAAAATGTTTAATATGAACTAATTGTGTTAAGTTCATTACTTTGTAATTATTCAATACTTGTCATTGTACTCAGATTAAACCGACGTGGTATAAAGAACCATGGATTATGAATATGAATAAAATGCTTGCAAGTGTAATAAAAGAATAAAAATTATGAATAAATGAAAAGGGTGTTTAATTACCCATTAATTTGTAATTAACCAACAAATATCGTCGAAACTTGGATTTAACAGACATGGTATAATTGACCAAGGATGATTTTCGAAAGTGGTTAAAATTTAGTTGTATGAAACTAAAATAAAATTATAAAAGTCTACAAGAAAAGAAGTGAAAAAAAAAGAACGAAAAAAGGAATAAAAAGAAAAGATAAAGAGATGAATGAGCGCAAACAAGGCTGGATTAAGGCCTAAGAATGCATAGAGCGCGCGAGCTCCCCTGCTACACAAGTAGCCTCTGTCTCAGATCAAAATCCAGTTTTGGCTCATTTCTCCTATTATGGATCTGTTATGCATTGGTCATGTTTATAATATCATAAAAACAATAAGTACATGAAATAAGTGGGATATTTACACTCTCAAAATTACATGTTATGATGTTTGCGAGTTAGAAGACTATTGAGACGGTTTTCTCGTTATGCGTCTGTCACACCCCATGTTTTAGAGCCTTGCTTGCTCTAGTGCTCGACCGAGTGGTATCTAATTACTCGACCGAGTAGGAGTCTACTCGATCGAGTAGGTCCTCCATTTGTTATGCCGACTTTTGTAATTTGTCACTCGATCGAGGGAAGAGTTCATTCGATCGAGTTTAGCGTCACTCGATCGAGTGAACTGGTCACTCGACCGAATGAACTATCGTTGTCACTAAAAATGCGTGAAAGCTTGTTTTACTCACCTTATCTATTTAAGCCTCACTTTTCAGATTTTCTACCCTAATATCACTCCTCACCTTATCACTAAACCCTCTCTAAACTTCCAAACTCCCATAATACTCCATATCCACAAAGTCTAAGTAATTCCTTTGAAGATTTACCCTCTAATTCCCGCTCTTGTTCATCCATTGACACTTGTAAGTTATGTTCATCTTTATTATTGTTCTTTAATCCTAGTAAACCTTAATTATTACTAGGTACTTGTATTATAGCATTAATTAGGGTTATGACTAATTAAATGAGGTAATTAGTGAAGGAAAAGTAGATCTATATACTTAACATATTCCTATATGTTATAATTTAATTTGTCATAAAATTAACTAATGATCTTATGCATGCAAACTATTAAACAAAATAAGGAAGAAACATTGTTCTTACATTTTCGATTTTCGGTTTAATGGGCACAAGAGAGATCACCTTTCTCTCTTGTTCTTGAGCTTTCCCTTTTGGATGAACTAAGACCCAAGTGTAGGATCTCTCCCAAAGTTTTATACCCAAGGCTCACTCTTAATTAAAATTAATATTATAGATACTAGTATAATATTAATCTTGTATGAAATTGACCCAAAATAATTTGGTATTTGTTTCTCTAAAACCGGTTAGAGGAGAAGAGGAAGGAAGAATATTTTTTATCTCTCTAAAATATTTTTATGAGATGAATGAATGAATAATCAATAATCTTATTGAGTATAAGGTAAAAAGGAGAGGAAAAACCAATTGGTTTTTGCCTCTAGAAAACCGGGTGGGAGAGAGGGCAAAGGGGAGCCAATGCATGCATAAATTGTTTTTTACAATGAGCATTAGGTTTGCATGGCTAGTGACTAGGGTAATCATCATGCCCTCCACTAATATAATCAACATATAATTAGCTTAATCCTGACCTAATTTTCGGTCCATATGGATAATATGGAATCCATATTATTTTTGTCAATTTATCAATTTGTTACATGTCATATGTAACATAAATTTGTTATGTATTTCTAACATATTAAAAATCAATGTATTAATAAAAATACGTCATATGCAAAAATCGACTTAGTAATTCATAATTACTTGTACCAAAATAATTTACCAATTTATAAATCGTATTTATAATAATTCATTCAAATTTAATTGTTTCCTTAAACAATAATTTCATCTGAGTAATTATACAATTCGATTACTCAGACCGTATCTCATTAAATCAAATTTCAATGTGATACGTAAATTTTACTTCCAAAATCGTCCGTCAATTTTCAAGTAATTTAATTAACTCGTAACGTTATACGATTAATTAAATGATCAATTAAGAGTGTTGCCCTATAGGTATGACCTAGGGGATCAACTGATCACCACCGTCGCACGACAGTAATGTCAAACTCTAGTCAGCCAATCATTACCGATATATGTTGATCAGTTGACAGTAAAAATACTTCCCAATTGTATTCTTTATAATGAGATTTAAACATGTGATCATCATGATCAACAGTCGTGATCGCATTATTGTCGGAGGACACATATTCCAACAATCTCCCACTTGTCCTCGACAAGTGTGCGTCACCAATTCTCTTGTCCTATTACTATCTCCCACTCAATGCAAGGTGTCTTTCAGGTCGTACTTGCAAGTGATCATATCGAGAGTGGTTTTGCTCGATCTGGAGAATAATTGATTGACCGAATTTATCCATCATAGATACCTTGCGAGCGTGGCCACGCATTTCCAGTTCATTACTCCTCGAGTGGTCCTGAGATATTGTTATAACCCTGACTAGGGGTGGACAATTCCTATCGCACTCATTCCCTTCGACTAGCCACAGCCATCATAACCCAAAATATGCCCATTTGACCCCATTTACGAAGGTCGTAGTAACACAAATCAAAGTTAATCTGAAACTGTGCCATCTTAGGTGAATAGTCTTTTGTCAAAAGAATCGACTCATTCGAATACTATAGTAGCTCTCGCCACGACCAGGCTATATAAATTTGCCAGAACTCTATAAGCGGTCATTAGGCCCGACAAAATGTTCCTAATGATGATGCCTATGTAATCGACTAGTCATCTCACATGACTCTATGGAACTTGAACTTGCCATCAATCGCATCACACTCTAGTCACTTGAGACGTCACCTCATACAAGTAACTATGGGCAAATACAATGTTAATCCATGTTCACTTTAACGGGGTTCAATTGTCTCCACAACCCGTTTGGACATAACAATGTACAAGGTGAGTTAATAATAACTCAAACGACAAATGTCGACATCACACTCGGGTAGTCAATACCATATTACAACCTTGTGATGTATATCGTAAGTGTAAACACTTATTGATTGCAATAGAAGTTTAACATGCCATGTGTCCATGTGTTCAAACTTCTTATAATCGCATTTTCCTTTACATTCATGTTCTCTCTCATAGCATGAATCTTACCAAGTACACATCAAGGTTCCCGACCTCGGTTTTAGTTCTTTATCTCGGAAGAACTTTCTTATCGATTATCACATAATGAACGAATTTGTGGTGAATGATATAACTTGTACTGATCAAGTACTCCATCCACACACAATGCACTAGGTATATGTTTTGCAGAGTCTTACAACAATTTGTCAAGACGATTGGTCTAGCACTTCTCACAAGTCCTAGCATAGTTAGGAAAGATTAGTTTTGAGTAACTTCTTATTCAACTAAGTATCTTTCCAAAACTTCTTATTTCTCTTTCTAGGCTTGAAAGATTTAGGATTCTTATAAATCCTTACATGTGCTCGGATTTTCATTAATATGCGCAACCTCTTGACACATATGCATATGATTCACTATTGGACATGTGCATGATTATTCTAATGGAGGAAACATTAGTTACTAATAATCATGAGATCAACCATTCATAGGTTCAATGAACGACCATGACTGCTAATGGCAATTCCATTTTCATCTATATGAATAACCTATGTGTATGTTGATATGATGTGTATTTCTTAATACTAATCCAATATTTCTTGTCGTAATTGGATTCATCATAGTCCAAATTCATCCAGAATTGAAAACTCAAAACTTCCTCTGTGAAGGAAGGTGTTAGCTCGTCATTCTTTAATGAGTGGTGAGTTGTAAACATTCAAAGGATGATAGCTCCCACTAAATTCCATGTCTTCACATGATAATTTCCTAACTCCCACTCAATTCCACATATTTCGAAATTGACTTCTCAATCGAAACTTTTCAAGAATTGAAATATAAATTGCATTGCCAAGTTATTAAGATAAAACCATATATGTTCCCATCATATCCCTTCAAAATACCTATTTCGAAGAGGTCTCTTTTTAACCTTACGGAAAGAGATTTTAAATCTCTAACACACTCATGTCATAATGATGTGTAGCAATGTCATTATTCAAATATAAATAATATCTAGAACACGTCCTTTGAAATACCCTTTCGGAAGGAGGTTTAACCATTTCATAATGAGGTTAAGCAATGACATTTGCGTGGTTAAAACTTGGCCATTGAAGATATCGGTATATCAATCTTTGCAACTCGATCATAACTAGTATGTTACTATGATTCATTTAGGCTCTTAAGTAAATCTCAAGGTTGAAACTATTGGTCAAAATTTATCATATAGAACTTAGTCAAAAACTTGTTAAGACTTTACATTAGTCATTTTTCTTCCAAAACTTTCTTTTGGTCTCCTCGTGTAGTTATCATAAGAATATATTCTTTCGATTACTTCACTTGGTCCTTTTTGTCATATTGAACTTACTTGAGACCATAGATCTCATCTATTCGGTATACTTATGTAAATAGATATACCTTCATTCAAATCATTCTCTCTTGCGTAGATCTTCATTTACACAAGTACACAATTTTTATCTTGTCTCGTGTGTTGTGTCCTCATTTTTCTCCCACTCTATCTTTAGAATAAATACACTCTAGATTCAAAGATAGCATATGAGACACAAATAATGATTTGAAGTATAAGGAGAAATTTCTCATAGATTGACTAATAGTTTAAGATTTCACATGTGTACTTGGTGATTGACATTCCTTTAAGAGAGTTTATAGACTCAAAATCGCTTTATAAATGATCATACACAAGCCTTAAGCATGTGGGCATATAATGAAACCCGTCATTATATTTGTCTATGAGATCACTTTAAGTTATATGTTTCTAAGAACAAGCATTTAAACATGAATTTTAGAACAAAAGGATAAAATGATTAAACGGGTGACTTGGGTTGCAAACCAAGTCACCATTATCCAAATACAACCCATTATCCAAAATACCTTTCCATGTCGAACACGGAAACTTAAGGTTCTAAAATCCAAAACATAATTTAAAATAAGACAATGAAAAGCAAAGCTCCATGAAAGCTATCCCTATCTTCTTGATGGTTTCTCATGCTTGCTTTTCCTTTCCCTTGTCTTTGCTTGGTGGAGGCCCTATTTACAATAAAAAGGGAGATACATTATCACAACTTTGCATCATAATACCATAGTTGAATTAGAAGCATAAAAGAAGGATAGTCATTTACCTACTGGAGTGATCTTTCCAGCCTTAATATCACCAAGGTATTTGGAACAATTTCTTTTCCAATGTCCCATACCATTACAATAATGGCATTTATCAAGAGGACCCTTCTTGATTTTTGAAGTGCTAGCTTCACAAGTCTTAGCTTTGGTGAATGTGGGAGTTTGCTTCTTACCCTTCTTCCCATTCTTCTTGAACTTCCCCTTACTCTTAGTGCTTATGTTAAGCACATCTTTTGGAGGGTTCACATTTAACCCCATGTCCCTCTCGGCTTGCACAAGTAACTTGTGCAATTATTCAAGAGACACATCCTTGTCTTGCATGTTAAAATTCACCCGGAATTGAACATACGCTTTCACTTTGGACAAGGAGTGTAGAATCCTATCTACAATGAGTTCTTTGGGGATTTCAACCTTTTGAATTTTCAAGGTCTCGACAAGCTCCATGAGTTTAAGCACACGAGGGCTAACCTTTGGCCCTCTTTGAAGTCGAGATCAAAGAATGCCGCGGCCGCCTCATATTGGACGATCCGCGGAGTTTGTGAAAACATTGTCACAAGCTTGGAGTAAATCTCATTAGCATTGCCCATTTTAAAGGCTCTCCTTTGGAGATCCGCCTCCATCGCAAATATTAAGACATTTTTCATTGCGGCGAACTCCTTTTGGTAAGCCTCATATGCTTCCCTAGTGGCGGCGGTCGACCTAGTAGTAGGTTCGGGTGGAGAGGCCTCGGTAAGGTAACGAAGCTTGTCATCACCTTGGGCGGCCAATTTGAGTTGGGCATCCCAATCGGAGAAATTTGACCCATTCTTTTCAAGTTTACATCGATCCATGAAGGATCGGAGCCATGAAGTATTAGCGAGAGGTGTGGCGTTTGGTGTTGCCATTTGTAATGAGGAAAAAGAAGTGGTCTACAAAACAAAATATAAGGAGTAAAACAAATGTCGTTTTAATAATAATAATCGTAAAAATGTATGATTTAAACAAGTTTTATGCATTTTTCTAGTGACCTCTACCCAACTAGATAAATGATTCCAAGACCCAAATTCATATTAACTTGGGCACGGTGTGGCCGATGAAACCCTTATCAATATAACTTGGTGGATTAACGTTTAATCGATTCTACTTTTAGAACTCTTGGTCGATAATATTACATTAACATATATCTTTAGCCCAAAACACATTCAACAAGGGGACGGTGTGGCCGATAAAACCCTCATTGAAAAACTTTTGTTGAGTTCAATCCAAATTTCGAATAAATGTGTCCATGATCCAAACCCATATTTAACTTGGGCACGGTGTGGCCGATGAAACCCTTATCAACATGAATTCGGTGGATAGACATTTATCACCCACTTCCCCTACGTAACAAGGTTTGTACCCCGGTGTGGCCGAGTGCACTCCCTCACGAAATAGGTTTTCATGGTTTCTACTCTTTGGTAAGGCTATGTCTCAATTGATTGTTTTAGCGAGAGGTCATGTCAATTTAATATTTATCACGTTTTAAGTGAACTAAAGCGGTGAACTACGATAATTTTAATTGACACGGTCGATAAACTCGATAAAATAAGGATGCATGTTTTAGTTATGGCGATTTAGCGATGCATATGACATAAAATAAAATGCAAGCATAAAATAAATAAATCCTAGTATGGCCTTCCTAAAATAGAAAAACTATTAACTATTACATATTCGGAAACCAACTCCATTGGTCCCTTGAACTTCGGTTGTGACACGCATCTCGAGGTAACACCGTCTTTATGTATCGCCATTCTTGAAGAAATCCGTCTTTGGGAACTCCGGAATGAATAAAATTACATAATAAATTACATAATTTCCTATTATACATTTGTAACTAAAATAAAATAAATCTACTAAATTACAAAACGGTGATACGAGATCACAATAAAATTACAACCGAATCGATATTCTCATACATTTCGGGAAATACCAATTAAAATCTAAGGCCATACTAAGTAAAATTACATAATTCAAAAATTACATAAAATAAATTATGACAATCATAAAGAAAATGCAGCATTATAATATGTATGAACATGCCCAATTTTTATGCTAAATCGCCTTTAATTAGCCAATATCGTATATTACTCGGTTTTTACGGATTTGCGTGATTTCAACATTTTATAATCACAAAAATTACATAAATTCATATTTATGCATAAGTTAATTATCCCAACCTCTTAGGACTCAAAATTTAGTCTTCACTAATAATTTGACCATAATTAACTCATATTTATAAAATTGTTCATTAATGGACTAAAAATTACAAAAATAAGCTATAAACTTCAAATAAATCACAAAATTTCAAATAAATTTGAAATTTGAAATTTAAACTCATGAACATTCTGGAAAAATACCATGACACTCATAATGTTCAAAACTTAGGTTAAAAATTTCTTAATTTTTCCGGAAAAACAATGTTGCTGTTTATCGGTTTTAACTAAAATAATCATAAAAACATGGGAAAAATTATGTTCATCAACTTTTCAATTTTAGATCTGAAACATATAATAAAATGCAACATTGGACGTTTTTCCTTAGTCATAGATTATGTTTTATTAATTTTTTTCACTAATAATGTCACTATTTATGCTATTTTTCTTCAAAAATCCATAAATCATGCAAAAAGACTTCATTATATCCCATTATTTTACACACGTATTGTAAAATTGCATGTGACAACATATTAATTTTCTATGACCAGATTCGAAATTTATCTCATATTAACCTATTTTTCACCTAAATCCGAATTTAATAATGAAAAATCCATTTTTCGAGCATAACAAGTCCAAAAATTATGAAAATTTAAAGGTTATCTCAAAATAATATATGTGACAACATGGCCAAAAATCACTAGAAAATTCGAAGTATAGCTAATTTTAGACCGAAAATGACATTTTTACTCATAAAATCATATTTAAATGTCATTATTGTATAATATGAACAATAAAAATCCGTAAATTTAACCAAAATATCCTAAAACATTTTAGGACCAGAAATTTTAACATGTATGAATTAATTTCGTGATATATCATAATAACACAAAATTTACAAGTTTTATATGTTAATCTTTATAACTCGGAAAAACTTTTAACCGATTTGCATGCAAACAACCATGGCTCTTGATACCGATTGAAGGAAAAGTAGATCTATATACTTAACATATTCATATATGTTATAATTTAATTTGTCATAAAATTAACTAATGATCTTATGCATGCAAACTATTAAACAAAATAAGGAAGAAACATTGTTCTTACATTTTCGATTTTCGGTTTAATGGGCACAAGAGAGATCACCTTTCTCTCTTGTTCTTGAGCTTTCCCTTTTGGATGAACTAAGACCCAAGTGTAGGATCTCTCCCAAAGTTTTATACCCAAGGCTCACTCTTAATTAAAATTAATATTATAGATACTAGTACAATATTAATCTTGTATGAAATTGACCCAAAATAATTTGGTATTTGTTTCTCTAAAACCGGTTAGAGGAGAAGAGGAAGGAAGAATATTTTTTATCTCTCTAAAATATTTTTATGAGATGAATGAATGAATAATCAATAATCTTATTGAGTATAAGGTAAAAATGAGAGGAAAAACCAATTGGTTTTTGCCTCTAGAAAACCGGGTGGGAGAGAGGGCAAAGGGGAGCCAATGCATGCATAAATTGTTCTTTACAATGAGCATTAGGTTTGCATGGCTAGTGACTAGGGTAATCATCATGCCTTCCACTAATATAATCAACATATAATTAGCTTAATCCTCACCTAATTTTCGGTCCATATGGATAATATGGAATCCATATTATTTTTGTTAATTTATCAATTTGTCACATGTCATATGTAACATAAATTTGTTATGTATTTTTAACATATTAAAAATCAACGTATTAATAAAAATACGTCATATGCAAAAATCGACTAGGCCTAATGTTTCCTTAAACAATAATTTATAAATCGTATTTATAATAATTCATTCAAATTTAATTGTTTCCTTAAACAATAATTTCATCTGAGTAATGATACAATTCGATTACTCAGACCGTATCTCATTTAATCAAATTTCAATGTGATACGTAAATTTTACTTCCAAAATCGTCCGTCAATTTATAAATCGTATTTATAATAATTCATTCAAATTTAATTGTTTCCTTAAACAATAATTTCATCTGAGTAATGATACAATTCGATTACTCAGACCGTATCTCATTTAATCAAATTTCAATGTGATACGTAAATTTTACTTCCAAAATCGTCCGTCAATTTTCAAGTAATTTAATTAACTCGTAACGTTATACGATTAATTAAATGATCAATTAAGAGTGTTGCCCTATAGGTATGACCTAGGGGATCAACTGATCACCACCGTCGCACGACAGTAATGTCAAACTCTAGTCAGCCAATCATTACCGATATATGTTGATCAGTTGACAGTAAAAATACTTCCCAATTGTATTCTTTATAATGAGATTTAAACATGTGATCATCATGATCAACAGTCGTGATCGCATTATTGTCGGAGGACAAATATTCCAACAATTAGATGTTAATTAGTATTGTTATTGTTGTAGTAATAGTTAGCTATAGAGTATGTATGAGGAGACTTCATTGAGGAGCACTTCTAGTCCGTAGCTTGAAGTTTGTGGAAGACTAGTAACAGGTAGAGTTTCCCTACTTAACTCTGGTGCTATGGATGTTTATTTATGCATTGTTGGCCATTAGTAACATTTTAGATGCATTATAATATGAGTAATAGTAATTAGGGTTTGATGGTATGCTATTGTTTGGCAATATTCATACATGTGGAAATTGGATAAGTATAGCTAGTCTCACATTGTTGGATAGATTGCATTATAACATGTACATGAGGCATTGGTACAAAATGGTGAGTTAATGATGAATTGAGCATTGTTATCTTGTCATAAATTGTGTTGTTTGAGAAACATACTACTTGTTTGTGATTGTCAATCTATGTGGTGTTGTTTGTTTAAGAACATGTTGGTATTTGGCGTTGGTTGTGATACACGATTGTTGAAGAGATGTAAGAGGGTTAGGAGAGCGTCTTGTGCTTGAGTTGTCTCTTGGAGCTTCCCACTCAAAGAGGTATGTGCACATTAAGGACTTGAGTTTGGAGGGACTCGTGTGGTTGAGACACGACATCTGGCAGGGTATTCGAGTCGCTCTCGGGCCCGGTAGCACGGACGTTTTCCGAGTACCTAGTTGTGTGATGTGGTGTCATGGGCGTGTCCCTGACATCGTTGTGTTGGAGGTAGAGCCATGAGGTATTGTGTATTGTTATTATGGACATTCATTTTCATAATCATGTAGGTTATCATAGTAGCATGACATAGATCAACATTTGTGTTATTGGAGCTAACCTTATGTTCTAAAATGTCTGTGGTGAACCATATGGTGACTTCCGCCCATATGGGGAGCAGTGTTTAACAGGTAGGACTTGCATATGTTAACTCAGAGTCTTTGGGGAGCAGTCTTCACTTTTAGCGAGTCATCACTCTTGTTGTCTAGTTTTTAACTTTTATTAGACTCCAACTTTTATTTCAATTTGGTTGTATTCAATGGGATGTTAGTTACATCCCTTAACTTGTAACCGAATTATCTAACTACAACTTATCTATTTAAATTGTCATCTTAAATTATTCTTTACTCGTTTGTTCGCACTACAAACTTGGGAAACCTAGTCTTGTGCACTCTTATGGGATGAGGTTGCCTTGAGGAAGGATCCCTACTTATGGGGGTGTTGCAAAGTGGTACCAGAGCGACGGTTTTGTAGCCTAAACCAATGAATCAATGAACATAGGAGTATCAATTAAAATGAACCCGGTTTAAGTCGTTAGGAGTTAGTCACAAGCTTGGGAGACGTCCCAAGGTTGTGCTGTTGCGTTCACAACTTGAGTCGGTCACAACGCAATGGGGTGTATGGAATGTTCTTTGGTGTGTCACATGGATGTTGCATATCTTTGTCTTGTGCATAAAAGATGAATCCGTGTTGGTAGTCCATGATGTGATCCTATGAGTAGTGATGATAAAATCCATGAGTACAATGTGAATGCATGTGTATGAATATGTTAGTGTGGTGGATATGTCTACAATAGAAGAAAAGTTTTACTCACATGCTATATACCTCGTTTCACGTGTATTTCATGTGGTATCTATGTTATCTTTTGTGATTGGATTTAGAAACATGTGAAATACGGTTATATGTGGACTTATGTAATTCGAAATGGGTACATGATCCTATAGAGGGTGTACTCGTTTAAGTGGGAAAAGAAACTCGACCGAGTTGAAGGCACTCGACCGAGTGGACAGTTTTCCAAATTCTGGAAACCACTTGATGTTGAAGCACTCGATCAAGTAGAGGACCCATTTGACCGAGTGTGATCCACTCGACCGAGTGGCAGTGCCATTCGGCCGAGTGGGCGACCTGGTGAATTCTAGAAACCTCCTGAAAGTTGAGGCACTCGACCGAGTGGACCTGTATATTGGTCACTATCATTTTTCTCTTATGATGAGACATGTATTGACGTTTACTATGCTTATTGAAGAGATAAGATGCCGAGAGGTTATGCAAGGACTCCCGCACCACCACCCGGTAGGTCCGAGTAGGTGGTGGATCGTATTGTTGCACAAAATGAGGCTCTCACCGAAGCTCTGCGAAATATCACTAGGGAGAGGGACACGGCAATAGATGCCTCAGCCCTGAGCACCGCTATCTCACGTCACCGACTGACTAAGTACCTTGGAGTGGGAGAACCTAATCTATTTAGTGATTGGGTAAGAGAGATGGAAAATGTCTTTGAATTGGTAAGGCACCCCGAGGAACTCAAGGTAGAGCAAGCCGCTTTCTACCTAGGAGGTTTTGCGGGAGGATGGTGGTACAAGGAGCGGGATGCCATAAGAGGATACAATGTGGAAAAGGGCGAGGTCGTTATTACATGGGCCGACATTAAGATGGATATGATGAATGAGTTTATCCCCGAGCATGTTAGGTATAAGCTCCTGGTGGAGTTTCACCGATCTGTGTTGACCGACGCATTGACGGTGCAAGACTAATACATCTGCTTCAATGAGCTTGCTACCTATGTGGAAGACCTTCACCTTAGCCAATCCCACTTGGCCTTTAAGTTTGAAGGAGGGTTGACCGTGAGAATCCGAGAGATGCTTCCACCGGGTGAGTTGACTAGCCTGAAGGAGGTGTATGCTAGAGCCAAAAATGCGGAAAGGCTCATCAACATGACCAAGGATGCTAATAAGAGGACTGGAGAAAAGAGGAAAATCGAGAGTGAAGGCCGCGGGCATCAACAAAAGAAGTTCACCTACAATCAAGCAAAATCTTACTCGGGGGGATCACAAGTGAGCGGTTATGGGAAGTCAGGCGGCTATGGAGGGAGAGCCTCTAGTAAAGGTGATGGCTTGCGATGTTACAATTGTGGTGGCCTTGGCCACAAAAGGAACGATTGCACTAGTACTCCAAAGGGGTCCAACCGGAAGTTTGGACATGGAAGCTCTTACAATATAGCGTCCCAAAGTGGAGCAAGCAACCGGAATTCGGGAGCGTGGAACAATCAAAGGAATACCAACTCTAGCTTCAATGGTGGGAACAACCGCGGGAACTTCAATAGGGGAGCACCATCGAAGGCAACAAGCTACATTGGAGGCCACACTTCAAAAGTTAGGCCGACCAACTCGGCAAGCACGGTGCAAGGGAAACCTAAGGCTAGTGGCAAGCTCTTTGACATGGACAAGAAAAGCGCCGAGGAGGATGCTCATGTCATCTACGGTACATTTCTTGTTAATTCTCATCCTTGTTTTATTTTTATTCACTCGGGAGCCACACGTTATTTCATGTCTAGGTGTCGCGTGTCGACCCTAGGTTTGGGGCAGGGTGAGGTAGCAAATGATGACGTGTCCTTACCTTCGGGAGAGTCCGTGGTGTGTTCAAAAGTTTATTGAGGGGTGTCAATTTTGGTGCATGAAACAAACTTTCCGGTAAACCTTTTTGAATTTCCTTTAGAGGGGTTTGATGTAATTTTTGGGATGGATTGGCTAAGTAAGCATAATGCCAATATAAATTGTCATTAAAAGAAAATAGCTTTGAAAGGACGCAAGGGTACTAAAGTGTTGTACAAAGGCTACTTGGCAAGCCCAAGGTGAAACTCATTACGGTGATGACCTTAAACTCATTTCCGGAGGAGTTACCCGGATTACCAGGGAAGTAAAGTTTAGTGTAGACTTGAACTTAGGAGCAGGACCAATCTCTACGGCCCCGTACCGGATGGGTCCTAAGGAGTTAGAAGAATTGAACAAGCAAATTTGTGAATTGGCGGATAAGAGGTACATTAGGCCTAGTGTTTCGTCGTGGGGAGCACCAGTTCTATTTGTGAAGAAGAAAGACGGTACTATGAGGTTGTGTATCGACTATCGAGAGTTGAATAAAGTCCCCGTCAAGAACAAGTATCTGTAACCGAGGATTAATGACCTATTTGATCAACTTAGTGGAGCCAGTGAGTTTTCAATGATCGATTTGAGATCGGGCTACCGACGATTGAAAATCAAGAATGAGGGCATTCCGAAAACCGCGTTTTGCTCAAGGTATTGGCATTATGAGTTCGTGGTGATGCCTTTTGGGTTACCAAATGTCCCAGACGTGTTCATGGACCTCATGAATAGGGTGTTTAGTCCATACTTGGACATGTTTGTGGTGGTGTTTATAGATGACATATTGGTCTACTCCTAGAGCAAAGAAGAACATGAAGAGCACTTGAGGATCATGTTTCAAACCTTAAAGGACCATCAACTTTATGCCAAGCTTAGTAAATGTGAAATTTGGTTGGAGAAGGTGGCTTTCTTGAGATATGTGATATCAAAGGAAGGAGTAGCCATGGATCCTACAAAGATTGAGGTCGTGTCAAAGTGGGTAGCACCCAAAAATGTAGGGATGATATGAAGTTTCTTGGGTCTAGCCAGATATTATCAACGATTTGTGAAATATTTCTCTAAGATCGCTAAGACATTGACATCGTTAATGAAGAAAGAAAATCGTATTTTGAGATAAAACCGACTTCGAGCCCAAAACTGACTCAAATTTCAAATCCCAACTCAACACAAATAAAACCCGAGTCAAACACACAAAATACCTACCCCAAATAACACCTAAATACCATTCCACAACCATCTTACACGACATCATAGCAAACACCACAAATGGCGACCAACAAAGCATAGGCTAGAATAAAGTCCACGTCCAAGCTTGAAAAGAAAAGAACATCATTGGTACGCGAGAGTCCGCCCCCTAACTTCTCCCTCTAAATTCTAGAATTTACTTCTTAATTCAACACCGACACGTGTTTTGGACCTACCGATCGAAAACACAAGCCTTGCACTTTTTGTTTGGTACCGCCGCCGTTGCATTTGCATGACCAATTTGACCAACTCAAACATACTTTTTCAACAACATATTTTCAACATATTTTCATAACAAAATCCTTTTTTAGGGCAGTATTTTAAACTTATTTTGATACCGAGTAGTCGCTATAACACACTCATAAGTCGGGATCCTTCCTCAAGGCAACCCCAACCCATGAGAGTGTCACAAGACTTGGTTTCCCAAGCTTGTAGTGCGAACAAACGAGTAAAGAGTAATTTAAGACGACAATTTAAATAGATAAGTTGTAGTTAGATAATTAGGTTACAAGTTAAGGGATGCAATTACCATCCCATTTAATACAACCAAATTGAAATATAAGGTGGAGTCTAATAAGAGTAAAAAACTAGACAACAAACGTGATTACTCGCTAAAACTGGAGGCCGTTCCCAAAAGCCTCCGATTTAATATATGCAAGTCCTACGTGTCAAACATTGCTCCCCATATGGGCGAAAATCACCATTTGGTTCACCACAGACATTTTAAAACACAGGGTTATCTTCAATAATAAAAATGTTCATCTATGTCATGCTACTATGATAACCTATATGACTATGCAAATGAATGTGAATAATAACAATACACAATACCTCATGGCTCCACCTCTATCATACCGATGTCAGGGACAAGCCCACGACACCGCATCACATAACTAGGTACTCGGAACACGTCCGCGGTACCGGGCCCGAGAGCAACTCGGATACCCTGCCAGACGTCGTGTCTCAACCACACAAGTCCCTCCAAAATCAAGTGCCTTAATGTGCACATCCCTCTTGGAGTGGGAAGCTCCAAGAGGCCACTCAAGCAAAAAACGGTCTTCCAACCGTCTTACATCCCCTCAACAATCGTTTATCACAACCAACGCGAAATACCAACATGTTTTCCAACAAAGAACGCCACATAGATTGACAATCACAAACAAGTAGTATATTTCTCAAACAACACAATTTATGACATGATAAAAATGCTGAATTCATCAATAACTCACCCTTTTGTACCAAGGCCTCATGTACATGTTATAATGAAACCTATCCAACAATGAGAGACTAGCTATACTTACCCAATTTCCCACATGTATGAATATTGCCAAACAATAACATACCATAAAACCCTAATTACAATTACTCATGTTATAATGTATCTACAATGTTACTAATGTCAAACAATGCACAAATAAACATCCATATCACTGAAACTAAGTAGGGAAGCCCTATCTCTTGATAGTCTTCCACAAATTTCAAGCTAGGAACTAGAAGTGCTCCTCAATTAAGTCTCCTCCTACATAATCCATTGCTAACTATTACTACAACTTACTAAAATAACAATAATACTAATCAACCTCTAATTACCCCATTTAATTAGTGATAATACTAATTAATCCTTTAATACAAGTAACTAGTAATAATTAGGGTTTACTAGGATTAAAGAACAGAAATAAAGATGAACATAAACTTACAAGTGTCAAAGGATGAACAAGAGCGTGAATAAAGGGTGAATCTTCAAAGGAATTACTTAGATTTTATGGATAAGGAGTAGTATGGCAGGTTGGGTGTTTAGAGAGGGTTTAGTGATAAGGTGAGGAGTGATTTTTGGGTAGAAAATATGAAAAGTGAGGCTTAAAGAGATAACAAGAGTAAAACAAGCTTTCATGCATTTTTAGTGACAATGACAGTTCACTCGGTCGAGTGACGCTACACTCGGTTGAGGGAACTATTCACTCGATCGAGTGAAAAATTTCAAAAGTCTGCATAACAACTGGAGGACCTACTCGATCGAGTAGAGTCCTACTCGGTCGAGTAAGATACCACTTAGTCGAGCACTAGATCAAGTAAGGCTCTAAAACATGGGGTGTTACAGTTTTCCCAGCTTAAAACGAACTTCATCCCCAAAGTTCACACGCAACTCAAACAAGGTGCCTCTAATACTATACTCTATATCCCATGACACCACGAAGGTACTTTCTGATAAGTCACGACCGCGAAAGATAAGTATAAGTGTGGCCAACACTACCGACTCCAAGGTGACATAAGGACGACTAAGTACTACTAAATGACGGAAAAGCAAAAGAACTTGCACTTGTGTAATATGCCCTACCCCTCTAGAAACAAGGTTACGACCTCGTAACCAAACTTATACCTGCTTAAAATGGTGAGGGTACCGCTTTTTCATGGTCTCCTCGGCCTCCCACGTAGCCTCCTCTACTAGATGGTTAGACCACAACACTTTCACCGACATCGTCTCACAATGTCTTGCCTTCCTTGTTTTCTAGTCCAAGATCTCTATGGGCATTTCCACATATATGAAGGCTTCATCTAACTTGATCGTTTCCGCCTCAAACACATGTGAAGGATCACTTATGTACATCCGGAATTGAGATGCATTAAAGACATTGTGGACTCGCTCCAATAGTCTTACTTTAATGAAAATGACATGATACAACCATTTATAGCATTATTTTTTATGTTCTAGACTCGGGTTTCGGAATCAATTTTGGGCTCGGAGTCAGTTTAAACTCTAAATAATGTTTTTTTAGAAAATGAAGTTAGAAAACCATTTTAGAAATTATTTTCCATATACGAGTAAGGCATTAGACCGTCTCATATATAGCCAATCTACGAACGCATATATAAAACATGTTGTAATCCGATCATCGTCGGGTGTTTTTTGAAAGGTGCAGATACTGGGTATCTACAACACTTTCTCCCAACTGACTATTAGAACCCTGATATAGTCCATATTCCCATCCCATAGAGAGTTTCTACATATGAAATTTATTCTATTAAGGACCCCTTTAGGAATAAAGAAAATATTTATCTAGTAATTATAAATTGCAGTAATGACAGAGTTCACTAAAACCAATCTACCAGCATAGGATAGCTTTTTGGTCCCAAAGCTCCTTATTGTTGCAATCATTTTTTCTACCTGATGCGTGTCATTTATATGATGTTTTACACCTCATTTTACACGCATTTCAAAGCTCATTTGTGTAGTTTAAGCTACAATTTCCCCTATTTCCGTCTACTTTCGTGTTTTTGTACATTATTGCAGAAATGTGAAGAATTCAACGAAAATTGAGCTAAATCCGTCCCCGAGTGTCCTGCATTGCATTTGACGTGAAAAATTCACTTAAGGAACGAGTATGGTGCGCATTTCAAGGCCCAAAAGACAAATCCACGAGATTATAGAAGCCAACTATCAGCTACTTCAGTCGATCGACCACTGCCTTCAGTCGATCGACCAACCTGCGGGATCCAGTAGCTACTGTTCAGCTTAGAGCAGTCGATCGACCGGTCACCTCAGTCGATCAACCATACCGCTACTCATACGAGAATTAAAAGATCGAGAAATAACAAGCTCATAGTACATTAGGTTTTAGAATAAGAAATACGTTGTATTCTATATAACGTAAGCTAGGTTATTCAGTTTGGCATCTAGTTTTTAGCATACAGTTCTTAACACAATTCATTAGTTTATTTATTTTTCCGTCAATAAAGTTACTCCTTTGCAATCGGTTTTTGGATCCTTTTCTCTGCAATTTTGGTATTTCCTCTGTTCTTATTTCAGTTCCATTGCCTTTTATTGTTCATAGATATAGAATTTCTAGTTAGTATCCAAAGCCAATTATCGTTTATCACTATTTGTTATTTGATTATTTCAAGTATGAATTCGATAGTTTATTTCGTTATAATTATTGTTGTTTTATTCAGTATCATGAGTAGCTAAATTAATTGTGCTAGGATGTAGGGGAATTATAGTGTAGGCGGCACTAGAATTAGGGAGCCCTAATCGCGTGTTGGTCGATCGACCACCCTACCCGGTCGATCGACTGACCACGTGAGGTTTACCTTCGTTTTAATTGATTTAAATGTTGTATTTGACGAATCGAATGCATGCGACTAGTTGAATGCTTAATATGTGACTGACCCATTAGATCGAAAGATAGGGAAAGTTGTTAGATCACCAATTAAAATGACTAAACTATGCTGAGATCGAAAGATAGGTAAAGTTTAGATTATAAGTCACTTTTCAGGACGAGAGTCAGTATTAGTGATATTAGGGACTTGTAGCGAGATCGAAAGATGCTATTTGTTAAGAGTGGACCGAGAGGACCTTTTGTTTTCCCGCCTCATGTGTTTGATTTAGACCTGCTTAGTTTGCTGCCGCCGAAACTATAGTGAACCGACCATCCTTGCACCATTTTAATATCTGTTTTTATCCGTCTTTTTAGTTTATTGTCTTTTATCGCCTTAGCTATAGATCAAATCAACACAAAACCCCCCTACATTTCTGTTACTTTAGACCGAAATTAAACAACTAGAAATTACGTCTGCCTCTCAGTGGTTCGACCCGACTGCCGCTAGCTATAGTTGTAGTTGGAGATTATAAATTTATTTTTGACACCTCACGACGGGTATCAAATTTTGGTGCCGTTGCCGGGGAGGCAATTGTTCTAAATTTTAGTTGTTTTATTTTAGTCTGTTTCTTAGTTTAAGGGACATCCGTTCCTTAAACTTTTCTTATATTCTTTTTGTAGTTTCTTCTTATGCGCAGGTCACAGGGTGGTGAATTAGTACCTTTCAATCCTGAGATTGAGAAGACCTTGCGCGAGTTGAGACGATCATCTAGGATATTGCCGACAGAGGAAGAGCTGAGTACTCTGTCTAGTTACTACGAGAACGAACTGTTCGAAGAAGACCCACCTACATCTCCTGCTTCTACTTCTTCAACTGTGACACTCACATCTCCATAAATTCCAGTCATGGCTGAAGAAGCAACTATAGCAAGTCATTCTGAGCCGACATTTGCAAATCTATACAAGAGGTTCGAATTACCTGGAGCTGATAGGAAATTCGAACCGAAGCCTTCCTATATCAACTTAGTTGAGAGGAACCGATTCGGGGTGTCTTTGCAAATGAAGATGCAGCCAAGCATATGGAGATATTTATCGATTATTGCTGCTCTATACCCCCCACCGACCGGTTTGCCCCAGGACCAGATAAAGGAGACCATGTTTATATTCTCACTCCGTGATGCTGCAAGGGAGTGGTACAGAGATCTGGATCGAGTCGCTCATGGGATCACCGATTGGAATTCTCTGGCCTTGGCATTCAACAAGAAATACTTCTCTGCCTCGAAGACGAATGCCATTAGAGCTCAGATCACGAGCTTTAAACAGGGACCTGATGAGAACTTTCATGAAGCATGGGTCCGTTTCAAGAAGCTGGTGCGAACTATTCCGCACCATGGGTTCGAAAAATGGAGTCTTTGCAATCAGTTCTATAACGGGTGTATGACAATCGAGGGCTATTTTGGATCTGCGACCAATGGCCGATTTCTTCGAGAATATGGGAGAGACTAAGGGGTGGAAGATCATTGATGACTTAGCCACCCATAAAGTTGAATATGGGAATTCGAGAGGCAATCGAGGAGGAGTGTTGAATCCCCTTCGTAGGCGCATTAGAGGCTCTTACGGCGAGGTTTGACAAATACGAGTTGGGAGGAGCTTCAAAAGGAGGGATGTATCATGTAAATGCTGTTTCAGACGGTCCTTTCGTCTGTAGAAGATGTGGAGCTGAGGGACATGTCTCAGAAAATTGTCCTTGTCCCTTCGAGTCTTGTGCTGCCTTTCAACATTACAGGCAGACAAACACATACTATGAGCCGAATGTCCATCCCAACTTGAGATGGAGTAGCCAGAATGTCCTAAACCCAACTCAACCTCCACAGATGGCAAGAAGAAGGACTTATGTGCCTCCTCATAAGCAACAACAGTTTCAAAAACCTCCCTATGCCGCAACAAAGAACAAACCCAAAATTCGACTTTCTTTGAATTGAAGAATATGTTGCAAAAGGAGTCCCAAGCTAGAGAGGCCAGAATGAAACTTCTAGAGAGCCAAATTGCTCAATTGGCTAGCAAGAATACCACTCGAGCTCCGGGACACTTACCGACTCAGACGGACCAAAAAGAGACCCTTAATGCCATCACTTTGAGGAGTAGGTCTACCCTTGAGGGGCCTGTCATGGTCGAGGACGATGCTGCAAAAGATGAGGCGGAACCGAGTCAAAAGAAAGCTGGAACGAAAAGTGGAAAGAAAAAGACGATCAGCAGGTATGTCAGTCGATCGACTGACATACCCGGTCGATCGACTGAAGTGCGACAAACAGTAGCTTCTGGTCCTGTTCAAGTCAGTCGATCGACTGACCTAACCGGTCGATCGACTGAGATTGCTGCTGATATTTAACAATTTCGTCCTCCAATGCCCGATAACTTGAGGGATCATTTGTTTCGGGGTACGACAACTCCGAAAGTATTGGGGCAAGATCCGAGTGCTGATGGGTCAGTCTCGGTTCCGAAGTATGACCCAATGTCGATCAATGGTTCATATTTGAGACGGTCTGAAGAGGGGTCAAGTTTCAATAAGGAGAAGGTAGTGGACTTTCAGCCTAAGTCCACTGATGCCGGCATGCGAGATTTAGAGGAGAGGGCTAAGTTACTTCTTACAGCCCCCTACTCGGAGAGATTGGTGCCGACGAAGGAATAGGTATCTTTCAATAAATTTGAAAATGTTGTTCGTAGTTTAAACGTACGAGTACCTTTCCTTGAATTAGTGAATCAAGTGCCCGCTTACATGAAGTTTTTGAAGCAATTACTGTCTAAAAAGAGGTCACTTGAAACTGTGCGTACTGTCGCACTCACTAAAGAGTCATGTTCTTATTTGACTCACACTCCACCCCATAAGCTAGAGGACCCAGGTAGCTTTTCCGTTCCTTGTAATATAGGTACCTTCTCTATTGAGAAGGCATTATGTGACCTAGGAGCTAGTATTAGCCTCATGCCCTTGAGTCTTGCTAGAAAGTTAAAATTGAATTGGTTTGCAGTTATGTGCATGACCGATCAGATGGCTGATCGCTCTGCAGTCCAGCCTATAGGAGTCTTGGAGGATATCCCTGTGCAAATAGGGAAGTTTTTCTTCCCTATAGAGTTTGTGGTCCTAGATATGCCTGAGGATGCCCACATACCTATCATCCTAGGTAGGCCATTTCTGCACACTGCTGGTGCAGTTATTGATGTTGGTTCGGGTACTTTGACCTTTAAGGTAGGCAAGCATTCTATTGTCTTTGCCCATACAGCTAGGAAGAAGGACCCCATGTGGCATGTCACTTGTAATACGGTTTCTGAAAAAAAATCCTATTTTGTGCTACCTGATATGCCTATCTCTATTCCTATTCCTGTTGTAACACCTCTGCCCCAGACTGGGAGCAAAAAGGCGCCAGAATCTGTTGTTTTAAATGTTGCAAGAGCTGGTTTTGGGAAGGGAGAGATGCCTGTTGCTCCAGCTGTGAAGGAGCAAGTCGTTTCAAGAGGCGGTCTTGGATGCCTGAGCTATGGCACTGATGAAGAGCTTGAAGATGAGCCAGCCAGAGTGAGAAAGTCCGACTTGGACTTTGATGAGCCGGAAGAGATCATTGATTGGGGAGATGACGAAGCTTTTGATCCGTCAAGCTCTACGAATGCTGAAGTTGAGAAAGGTGCAGCTGAGAAGATGAGCACCGTTCAGGCTACCTCTTGTAGCCAGAAGCCGACAAAGTGGGCCATACCGTGCCCATTCTTGTTCAACTACTAGTTGATCACGCGCTTTATCAAAAACTTCATTTTATTGCTTTTAAACTATTTTATTGCTTTTGTGTGCGCGAGACTTCGCATTTAATTATTTTCGTTAGGATTTTTAAGTACTTTAGACTTTACTTTGGGTTTTGCGCAATTTTGGGCGCGTATTATTGTGCACTTGCAGGTTTTTGGCTCTCATTAGCTCAAGTTATTGAGCAAATACGAAGAAATCAGAGGTTACAGCAGTATTTTGAGTCGATCGACTGACCTGTATGGTCGATCGACTGGCAGCACAGTTCCAGGAGCTTCTGTTCCTGTTCACTCTGGTCGATCGACTTCCTGCTATGGTCGATCAACCGCCCTGTACTACTGTACCTGTTCACGACCTCCCCTGCTATGTTTGGTCGATTTGCGGAATTGAGGGAGTTTTCTACTCCACTTTATCTTCCGTCATTTTATTTATTTCTTCTATTTTCTCAATTGTGCACATAATTAGCGCTTCATTATTGTTTTCTCGATTTTATGCGTGATATTTGTTTGTCTTTCAGGTACTTTTTGGTAGCACTGCTAGCTACTGAAACCTCCTATCTCTCGCTGGTTTGGGGAGGTTTCCTTTTGCTGCGCTTACTGTCTTGTGAGTTCCCGATTTACACTTCATGTCATATTTCTTTATTTTCTCGCAAATTCCTGTTTCTCTTTTCTTTCATACATGATTTTGCACAATGGGGACATTGTGCGATTTGGTTTGGGGAAGGATTTTGCGTCGCATGTTATTTGCTTGCATTCACATTTACATTTTCGTTTTGCATTGTTTTTTCATTTCTCATATATACAGAAAAAAAAAATCAAAAAAAAAATTTGACAAATTCGATAAAAATTCAAAAAAATGCACGTTTATTTTAACATATAGATCGAGTCGGAACGGTAGTATTTCAATGATGACATTGCATTTGCATCTTTTTTTGCCTAAGCCGTGCTAATTGACATGTTATTAGTAGAATCGTATAAGTGCATATCTACGAGTTTTCGTTAATTATTTGCTGAACTTGAGACTTGACTTAGAATTTTGGCAAGCTACATCATATTTTCTAAGGTTTATAGCTTATAACTGGTGACATCTATGACCAGTTTATCTAGGATGTGAGTAGTAATCCTTATGGTACATGTTGCATAAATGTGCATAAATATAAACTTGATCTGCTTAATACCTATATGCATTCGGTTTGTGGTTTGTTGACACATGTGGTAGAGGTTTCCCTTTATCCGTTTTGCCCAATAAGCTTCACACTGCCAAAACAGCCTTTTTGTCCCATTACTACATCCTACATTTAGCCTGCCCTTGTCAAACGAGTAGTCTATGTTCTCGGGATTGTTACTCGGTTTTTGGTAGCATTTGCTCTTATTGAGATTTTGTTGGATAAAAAGAATGAAGGAGGAAAGAAGTTCAAAGAAAAGAAAGAGAAAGAAATAAAAAAATGATTCGAAAAGAAAAAAAAAGGAGTTCTGTATTGTTCAAAGCGGTCGATCGACTGCCATTTCTGGTCGATCAACCGGGGTCCGTAAGAAATCAATTCGCATAATTCAAAATCCTTATCTTATGGCGATTTTTTCTCCCATGTTGGAATATGAATCTTATGGGGAGTTGGTTGATTACTGTTATACTGAAGATTGTGAGTTTTGTGCTTGCTATAGCACCGTATCGATTGAATTTTGAGCAAGAAGAAGGATGTTGTCATATGGTTCCGTTTTGGTACTAGCTTGATCACCTGTACCTTCACTTTTCCATAAATGTTTTTCCTCTTTCTACCCATACCCCACATATCCATATACACCTCGGCATGTGTCATGGTCTTTTGTTGGTTGGAATGCATATGTACGGTCATAAAGATTACTTTCATATTATATTGCAGGCATGTTCTTATAGGTCGTAGTTAGGTGAGAGTCTTTACAAAATGAATTCTTTCTATCCTCTTACATATATTCACCTGTGCTTATGTGTGATATGAGCGACCCGTGAGAGTCCAATTTGATAGGTCTCTATAGTTGATGGTTCAGCAGTTTTTAACGACTTCATAACTCGGTTGCATGATTCATAATTGCTAATTGATTGTTGGTTATTACATTAAAATGGTTTAGGCTTTACATGTTGTGATTCGCTCTGACATTGAACTCGTTCCAATAGGTCATTAGATCGAGTTTAGTTCTTGCTTGGGGATAAGCAAGGGTTTGGTTTGGGGAAGTTTGATGCGGGTCATTTATATGATGTTTTACACCTCATTTTACACGCATTTCAGAGCTCATTTGTGTAGTTTAAGCTACCATTTCCCCTATTTCCGTCTACTTTCGTGTTTTTGTACATTATTACAGAAATGTGAAGAATTCAACGGAAATTAAGCTAAATCCGTCCCCGAGTGTCCTGCATTGCATTTGACGTGAAAAATTCACTTAAGGAACGAGCTTGGTTCGCATTTCAAGCCCCAAAAGACAAATCCACGAGATTATAGAAGCCAACTATCAGCTACTTCAGTCGATCGACCACTGCCTTCAGTCGATCGACCAACCTGTGGGATCAAGTAGCTACTGTTCAGCTTAGAGCAGTCGATCGACCGGTCACCTCAGTCGATCGACCACACCGCTACTCAGACGAGAATTAAAAGATCGAGAAATAACAAGCCCATAGTACATTAGGTTTTAGAATAAGAAAAAACGTTGTATTCTATATAACGTAAGCTAGGTTATTCAGTTTGGCATCTAGTTTTTAGCATACAGTTCTTAACACAATTCATTAGTTTATTTTTTTCCGTCAATAAAGTTACTCCTTTGCAATCGGTTTTTGGATCCTTTTCTCTGCAATTTCGGTATTTCCTCTGTTCTTATTTCAGTTCCATTGCCTTTTATTGTTCATAGATATAGAATTGCTAGTTAGTATCCAAAGCCAATAATCGTTTATCGCTATTTGTTATTTGATTATTTCAAGTATGAATTCGATATTTTATTTCGTTATAATTATTGTTGTTTTATTCAGTATCATGAGTAGCTAAATTAATTGTGCTAGGATGTAGGGGAATTATAGTGTAGGCGGCACTAGAATTAGGTAGCCCTAATCGCGTGTTGGTCGATCGACCACCCTACCCGGTCGATCGACTGACCACGTGAGGTTTACCTTCGTTTTAATTGATTTAAATGTTGTATTTGACGAATCGAATGCATGCGACTAGTTGAATGCTTAATATGTCACTGACCCATTAGATCGAAAGATAGGGAAAGTTGTTAGATCACCAATTAAAATGACTAAACTATGCTGAGATCGAAAAATAGGTAAAGTTTAGATTATAAGTCACTTTTCAGGACGAGAGTCAGTATTAGTGATATTAGGTACTTGTACCGAGATCGAAAGATGCTATTTTTTAAGAGTGGACCGAGAGGACCTCTTGTTTTCCCGCCTCATGTGTTTGATTTAGACCTGCTTAGTTCGCTGCCGCCTAAACTATAGTGAACCGACCATCCTTGCACCCCTTTAATATCTGTTTTTATCCGTCTTTTTAGTTTATTGTCTTTTATCGCCTTAGCTATAGATCAAATCAACTCAACCCCCCCCCCCCCCATTTCTGTTACCTTAGACCGAAATTAAACAACTATAAATTACGTCTGCCTCTATGTGGTTCGACCAGTCTGCCGCTAGCTATAGTTGTAGTTGGAGATTATAAATTTATTTTTGAAACCTCACGACGGGTATCACTACCAGCACAAAAATCTGTTTTAGTCTTTCTCCCACAGGTAATTGGAAACCTCAAGTACTGAAAAGGCAGTTGCCCTTCACTAAACCCAAACACCGACAGAATGTCTCTTTTTACCCACCTCTGAACTCCATTGGAGTAAGCATTAGTTTTGGAAGAGTTAATTTGGAGGCCAGAAGCAGATGAGAAGGTAGCAAAAGATCTCAATAACACCATAATATAATTGACATCACCCTAACTGAATAAAAGGAGATCATCAGCAAACATAAGGTGTGAAAGTTAGAGTTAATTACACATAGGGTGGTATTTAAAAGGCATGTTGTCTATAGTGTAAGCCAAGACTTTACTCAGATATTCCATGGCAATGGTGAATAAAAGAGGGGAAAGGGAATGACCTTGTCTCAACCCCATTTACCCTTTAAAATGTCCAAAAATCACACCATTCAGAACCAAGGAATAGGTTGCAGTCTACACACATTCCATTATTAAGTGGATAAATTTCAGTGGAAAATTCAAAGAGATTAGCCTCTGCTCTAGGAAGACTCATCTCACTAAGTCATAAGCTTTTTTAAGGTCTACTTTCAGCATGAACCAAGGATATACTGACTTTATATTATAGCATCTAACCACATCTTGACAAATAAGTATGTTTTCCACTATACTTCTCCCCTTGATAAACCCTCCCTGATTATCACTAATAATACTTGGTAAAACAGAGGAAATTCTATTACACATGATCTTAGAGATCCACTTGTAAACTTCATTACAACGTGAAATAGGCCTAAACTGAGTTACATTTTATGTTAAATCACACTTTGGAATAAGGGTGATGAGAGTATGATTAAGCTATTTAAGAAGCTTACGAGAAAGAAAGAAATCTTTAATGGCCTATGTGAGTATCCCACCCACAATATCCCAAGAGTCTTTAAAAAAGGCACTAGATTTTAGTGTTTTTATTTAATGTTTTGAAAAAAATTATTTGTTCTTCTCTCCTTTATTACACTTTTTTTACCAATCATTTTCTTATATATTTTACTTGGTTTACTTTTAAGGCATTCCGGATCCTTAATTCTATTTCGGTTTTCAAAATCATTTTAATCTTTTCTCTCGATTTAAATTTTAAGTTTTTATAAAAGAAATCCAGAATTCGATTTTAAAACCGGTAAGTTTACCTTTACTTTGTATTATATTTTCGCTCTCCCTTTTGTTTTTTATTTTTCTCTCTTCTATTCGCATTTTCAGGTGTGCATTCACCCAAGGACGGTCTAATGGATGATTCATGTCAGCCGACCCCAAATCATTTTGGGATTAAGGCGCTGATGTTGTTGTTGTTGTTGTACTTATGTTTGTGTGTAGCACATCCGCTACTTTTTGATTTATTATTACGTGCTTTAAGTTGTATTTTAAATCCAGGAAATTTGCTCGACAGGATGAATGCTCGATCGAGTATTAAGGGGCTCGATCGAGTACCTTCACTTTTTGGGTTTAATTCGTAGCCAGACAACGATTGGAATTGCGCGGTTGGTCTTTCTCCCCTATTTTTCAAGCTGGTTTGGGGGAACTCTTACACTCTTACCCGGTATTCTCTTCCCTTGTATCTACTTTTATTGTATTATCTATAGCTATTTCCCATTCCTTCTGTTAGATGTGTCCTTTAGGTTGCTGGAAATTTTTGTGTGATTGATATGCTGTAGGCGTCACAATGAGGACACTGTGACATTTAGGTTTGTGGGAGGAGTCTTTATTTATGTTGTGTGATTTATTTATGTTGTGTGCATTTATATCAAAAAGCCATAAAAATTGAAAAATTTTCAAAATACAAAAACATGTTTTTTCTTTATTTTAGGTCGAGTCTTGGTGAATTGAATAACAATGATGTTAAATTGCAATGTTTTTGCATTTGAATCCCAATGTAGTTGTTCATGTACTTAGTTTTGACCCGCTATTTATGAAAACAAAGCTCATAACTCGAGTCTTGACCGTATTTAACATGCCTTATATTGATTAGATTTGACACAATTATGTTGGTAAACTACCAACCACTCTCACACCCACACACAACAAGAAAATGACCCAAACTTTGACATTCAAAATGTGGTTCTCCAAATGATGGAAGATCAAAAAAATTTCTTCAAACAGGTGCTACAGGAGAGCCAAAATAGGGACAATGTCCTTCAAAGCATTGTTACCCATGGTGAGGAGTTGGCAATTCAAATTGCCCAAAAGAAGGAAGCCCAAGTAACTACTCCTCACCATTCCTTAGACATTGATCATGAATGCGAGTTTGAAGGAGTTACCTTTGATGAGAAGTTGGAAAAGCCAATCTCCTTGAGCTCTTGTGATTATGGAAGTGTGGTGTTTGATGAAGAAGATATTAGGTTGAGTAAGCCAAATACTCTTAGCCTTTGTGAGTATGAGGGTGTGTCATTTGATGTGGACATTAAGGTTTTGGGGAAAGAGTTAATGAAGAGGAGTGAAACCCCTATCTATGATTCGTATGGAGATAGCGATGATGACAAGCCTATGGAAGAAGCTTATGCGGAATATGTGTCTTGCAATGAGTTATGGAATGAAGAAGCGGAAAGGAGTTATGATATTGCCTCACTTGAGGAGCCCATCCTTGAGAAGTTTGAGGTATGCTTCTATAAAGAAGATGAATGTCTCTTTCCTATTGACTATGAAGACCTTTACGCACCCACCATGGAATGTTCGATTGTTGGAGATGATATGGTAAACCTTACCCAAGAGGTAAAATCACCATATAAAAGGTACTTGGTGGAGAAGCTCAAGAGTAAAGTTATGAATGAGCTTACATGTGGAAATTTGGAACCCACAATCTCAACTCCTATGGTTTTCGGTCATTAATGTTATGAGAATTCTCCTTTTACTTTTGAAGGATTGATAAATCCAAATGCTATCATCATCACTAAATTTGAAGGAGAAGGGGGTGAGTGGAAGTCTCCGGACGAATATGAGCCATACTTCATACCTTGTGTTGACAAGAATCATGGGCTTATTAGTTTGAGACATTGCAAAAGCTTAAGTGCCAAGGGCAAGGTGAATAAAAGAATAAATGACAAGCTCCCTTGGCCAAGCTTCATATTGAATTGGAACAAACCCTACTCATGCTTATTTGAGGCTTGTTCACAAGCGTTTGACCTTCTACTAAGAGCCTTGAGCTCTATGGGCAAAAGATTTCGATAATTCGAACTAGTTTGGTGGACTCCTATCTCAAACCACCATTTGTAATATATTCCTTTCCACAATTTTGCATTGTATAATATTTATTATACTTTTAGATTACTTATATTCTCCTACATGACAGTTGTGAGGGAGGGTTACTAATCCATTATTTGAGCGAATTTTCAGAAATTGATAAGAAGGAATCACAAAAGGGTGCAAGGGAAAAGTTTCGTATGAAATTTTTTGAAGGGTTATTAAAGAGCAGCTCAGGACACTCGTCCTAACCACATCCCGCTCATCCTAAGCCTTGCTGCAGGGAAGAAAGATCGCTGTCACAAAATCAGCTCGGATTGGCACCAGGACGCTCGTCTCAATGATAATCCGCTCGAACCGACACCAGGACGCTCGTCCTGGACAGTGCAAGGAACAATATTTTACCCTAGAAGAGAATTTGAGCAGATTCTTAAGAGGACGCGCGTGCAGACAAAAATCCGCTCAACCTGAAGCCAAGACACTCGCCCCGACCTGAACGCAAAACAAGTAGACAAGCTGTAAGACAATCTGCGTGTCTCCTCAGCAGGACGCTCGGCCAAGATCTCATGACGCTCAGATCGACAGCAAAACGCATGGATTGCAACGGATATATGGCTGGGTCACTGCAGATCCGCCCGAGCCCGACCCTGACCCTGACCCTGACCCGCTCGTCACAGATTCCTTTCTTCGTTATAAACGCCCCCCCCCCCCCCCCACACACACACACAATATCTATTTCCTTATCTTATCAACACAAAACTACATCTCATCATCCACAAACAATCCCCATCACAAAAACCAAGCAAAACCCTAACAATCACATCAAGCAAGGATGATGAATCTAAGGAGCAAAAACAAGAAAACCGCCGATTTCGCACCCAAGCGACACAAGGGTGCTACTTCATTCACCCCACGAGAGGCAAGGGGCCAAGGGAATGTGATGATACAAGATTTTTGCACAACTTGAGTATTTCCCGAAGGTAATATTCACCAATGATGACCACCGCCGACGATTTGTGCAATTGCTAGGTAAGGACTATGAACTCACTTAATTCATCGATCTTGATGCATTAGAAGTACTTGGCATAAGGAACCAAACAGAGGTATTTTTCAATGGTATGGGTCTGGAGAAAATGTTCTATGCCCATGAGGACATATACTTGAGTCTCACGCTAGAGTTTTTGTGTAGTCTCCGGGTAGTCACCACTCGTAATGAAATGTTGGTTTGATGTTCCGTCTTTGCAATAGAAACCATTGGTTGACTCTAGACCAATTTGCAAGTATTTTGGGTCTTGAGGTACCAAGGGATGACACCGATAATCCCGCCGACTTTAGTGTTAACCACCTTTGGCTGGCTATTTTTGGGAGAGAACTTCATTCCTACAAGCAATGTTATACCTCTTCAATCCAACATCCGGTAATTAGGATTACCGAACGGTCTATCGCCGGGACTATCAATTGAAGATAAGAGCAAGATAGGTGCACCCTTCTCGACTTAACTTTTCTAGAGTCATATTTGAATGTGCAAGGGACAAGGCCCTATAATTTCCACACACCCCTCGAGATGCTTACACGATTCAATGACGTTGCACAAGGGATTACTCATATCAAAACCTTTGTTATGGGAGGCCTAATTACAATTTTGGCCAATGAACTTTGCCCCGGGTTCAACCTTGATGGAAGCTATGAAAAGCTCAAGGGGAGCACTTTGATAGATGAGGATGCTATCTTCAACCACCACCGTTGGTGTACTTGTAATGAGGCCGGAAGTGTAGACTGGTTCACCAAGGGTTGCTCATCAGTCATTCTAAGGGGATGGAACATACCACCCACCGAGCCCCGCTTGAGTCGGTATTCTCCAAGGCCAAGCTACCTCCTCCCCATTGAGATACATGACAACCGACCACCAAGACAAGAAGTGTAACACCCCGATACTCCAAGTGCCTTACCAGGACCACTCAGGTATAAGGACGTTACCATCTCGGTTACCCGAGGCAATGATAATCAAATAAACAATAATGAAACGATATTTAAATAGTAATACTTTAGCGAAAGGTTACAATCCAAAAACCAAACCAAATACTAATACATGTTCTCAAAACGGCTGTCTACTGAACTAACTGAAATGTATGTAAAAACTGCTAAACTACAGCGGAAGACTTCTATCATCTGATCGTGGCAATCCCAAAGCTATCCCAAAGACTCATGTCATACTGCTCAATATCCGCTCACCATCCCCGAATGGATCACCGCAGGTTTTCAAAAAATTTACCGGGATCAGTACTATTTACACAAGAGGTATAATTAACAATACAGTAACTAACACAACTCAAACAATCACAAACGATCAAGCACTCCACTCCATCTCCGTCTCCGATCGTCCTTGGACCAGCCTGCCGAGTGGGGGACCGCAGCCGTTCCCACCTAAGCCCCGCTCATCGTACCGAGCGATAACCCTGTCCCATTAATATGCACATCCCCTTCCGTGGTGGGTTCCACGAAGGGCGAAACTAGGGCGTGAAGCCCCTCCCGCAAGTGACTCCACTCAGCCGAGAACGCATCTCGAGAACCACAGACAAACAATCACAATACAATCACTACATCGTCTGAATCAACCAATTATACTAATTACAGCACAACACCACACCACATGTAAGTAATACTGAGTAGGGAAACCCTACCTGGAAAGCACAATTGTCAGACGATCTCACAGCTGAAGTAAAAAAGGTTCCTCTACGAATCCTCCTCCTAATGATACAAGCACATAATTACTACTATGCACATAACACAACAAAACCCCAAATTCCCAAAATTAGGGTTTAACTAACTTTGACGAAATACAATAAAAACGGTATAAAGGTCTTACCCTCGACGCAAGGATTACAACGGTGTAAAGACAAGTGAAATCCGACCTTCCAAGCTCTGGGATTTGTTAAGAATGCGATTAAGGTGATGAACGTAGTTTGTTTCTCTTCTCACAGTGATTTAGGTTTTAGAAAAGTAATTAGAATGAATGACGAAAAGATTATATACTTAATCGCATAATTAAAAAAACCCGAGAAAACAACCTCGTAAACCGGCTACTCGATCGAGTAGCCTGTACTCGATCGAGTACCCCCTACTCGATCGAGTATCGTAGTTACTCGATCGAGTACCCAACAGGTCAGAAACTATTTCATTTCGCAAAACTCCCTTACTCGACAGAGTAAGGCCTACTCGATAGGGTACCCCAAGACTCATAAATACGGAGTATTACAGTCTTCCCTCCTTAAAAAGAACTTCGTCCCCGAAGTTCAAACCAACACAAAACAAAGACTCACACTACCACACTCCCGACTCAACAGCCGAAGCAAACTCAATATAAAAACTTGTTACTAACTCAAACTCAACCCGACTCAACGACAACAACTATACTGGCACAACGTAAAAAGGGCATAAAAACTCTTAAAAACTCTTTGCGATCATCTCCTACCCCCCTTAAAGAAACAAGGTTACGTCCTCGTAACCAAACATACCTGATCAAAAAGGAAACGGTAGCGTTCTCTCATGACCTCCTCTGCTTCCCATGTAGCTTCCTCTGTCTCGTGGTTAGACCAAAGGATCTTAAGCAACACTGTCTCACCACTCCTAGTCTTCCTAATCTTCCGGTCAAGGATCTGCTTAGGTACCTCAAGATATGATAAAGACTCATCTAGTTCTATGCTCTCTGCCTCTAACACATGTGACGGGTCACTCACATACTTCCGCAGCTGCGATACATGAAACACATTATGCACTCTCTTTAAAGCAGCAGGTAAAGCCAGACGGTAAGCAACCTCTCCAACTCGCTCTAAGATCTCATAAGGACCGATGAACTTCTGACTCAGCTTGCCCTTCTTCCCAAATCTCATAACACCACGCATAGGAGACACCTTCAGAAGAACCTTATCCCCAACCTGAAACTCTATATCCCGGCGGTGTAGATCTGCATAACTCTTTTGTCGATCCTGAGCTGCTCTCATGCGTTCCCTGATCATCTTAATCTATTCAACCATCTCATGTACCATCTCTGGTCCTAGAACTACTGCCTCAGCACTGTCGTCCCAACAAATCGGACTCCTGCATCTCCTCCCATATAACCCCTCAAACAGTGCCATGCCTATACTAGTGTGGTAGCTGTTGTTGTAAGAAAACTCTATCAAATCCAACCTCTGTTCCCAGCTACCACCAAAGTCCATCACACAAGCTCGCAACATATCCTCAAGAGTTTTGATTGTTCTCTCAGTCTGACCGTCTGTCGCAGGATGAAAAGCTGTACTCATCTTCAAAGTTGTACCCAAGGATTCCTGCAAATCTTTCAAGAACCGTGATATAAACCTCGCAACTTTGTCAGACACTATGTCCTTAAGGA
Organism: Silene latifolia; assembly: GCF_048544455.1. Lineage (NCBI taxonomy): Eukaryota > Viridiplantae > Streptophyta > Magnoliopsida > Caryophyllales > Caryophyllaceae > Silene > Silene latifolia. The sequence continues at coordinate 90,785,977 of NC_133538.1, read as the reverse complement.
CTCCATGTAACTTAAGCACATTCTTTCGATAAGCCATAGCCAATTGTGCTTTAGTCCATGTATCTTTCATTGGAACAAAGTGAGCTAACTTGGTCAGTCGATCCACTATCACCCATATCATGTTATTACCTTGTTGACTCTTCGGTAAACCCACGATAAAATCCATAGAAATGGATTCCCACTTCCACTCAGGTACCTCCAAAGATGAATCTTACCTTGTGGTCGTCATTGTTCCCCTTTAACTCTCTGGCATGTCAAACAACGGGCCACAAACTCAGCTGTTTCCTTCTTCATCCCAGGCCACCAAAACGTGTTCTTCAAATCCTTGTATAGCTTGTCTCCGCCTGGATATACTGAATATGGTGTACAATGTGCCTCTGTCATGATTGTCTTTTTCAGCTCCTCATCATTAGGGACACACCACCTACCATCAAATCCCAAACTACCATCTGTGTGAATAGAAAATCGGGACACTGTCCCTTTCTCTACTCCAGCTCTCCACTCAACCATCTTAGGATCTAAAGCTTGTTTACCTCGAATATCATCATAAAGATCAGCCGCATCACAAATCTCCCACAAAGATCTCCTCTCTGAATCATATGTATCCCAAACTTCCCCACCTCATCTCTCAACCTCATCAAAGATAGAGCTGTACACAGGGAGTGTACACTCTTCCTACTCAAAGCATCTGCAACGACATTGGCTTTCCCTTCATGGTAGATAATATCCATGTCATAATCGCCAATCAGCTCCATCCACCTCCTTTGTCTCATGTTCAACTCCTTTTGAGTGAAGATGTACTTGAGACTCTTGTGATCAGAAAATACCTTAAAGGTCGCCCCATAAAGGTAATGTCTCCAAATCTTGAGAGCAAACACCACCGCACCCAACTCCAGATCATGTGTAGGGTAGTTCTCCTCATACGGCTTCAATTGCCTAGAAGCATAGGCAATCACCTTACCGTTCTGCATCAACACACATCCCAACCCATTCTTTGAGGCATCTGTATAAACCTCAAAGTTCTCGATCCCTTCAGGCAATGCTAAGATAGGAGCTGTGGTCAAACGCTCCTTTAATGTCTGGAACGCTTTCTCACAACTCTCATCCCAACGGAACCTGTTCTCTTTCCTCATCAAAGTTGTCATAGGTCTAGCTATCTTGGAGAAATCTTTCACGAACCGTCTTTAGTATCCAGCTAAACCCAAGAAACTCCTAATCTCAGCGACATTCTTTGGTGCTTCCCACTTTGTCACTGCCTCAATCTTTGCCGGATCCACAGCTACTCCCTCCTTAGAGATCACATGCCCCAGAAAAGCAACTTTCTCCAACCAGAACTCACACTTGGACAGTTTAGCATACAACTCATGGTCCCTCAACGTCTGCAACACGATCCTCAGATGCTCCTCATGCTCTTCCTTAGTCTTAGAGTAGACTAAGATGTCATCGATGAACACCACCACGAACTTGTCCAAAAAAACCGTCTGAAGATTCTGTTAATCAAATCCATAAACACGGCCGGTGCATTAGATAATCCAAACGGCATCACCACATACTCATAGTGACCATACCTCGACGTGAAAGCCGTGTTTGGTATGTCCACCTCTCTAATCTTCACCTGATGGTACCCCGACCTCAAATCAATCTTGGAAAAGACTGATGCACCACTCAACTGATCAAACAGGTCATCTATCCTTGGCAAAGGATACTTGTTCTTCACCGTCACTCGGTTCAGCTCTCTGTAATCTATGCATAACCTCAAACTCCCATCCTTCTTCTTCACGAACAGAACTGGTGCTCCCCACGGCGATACACTAGGTCTAATGTATCCCTTCTCTATCAGATCATCTAACTGCTTCCTGAGCTCCTCCATCTCTTTAGGACCCATCCGGTACGGTGCCTTAGAAATTGGCCCGGTCCCCGGTTTCAACTCAACGGTGAAGTCTATCTCCCTCTTCGGTGGCAACCCCGGAATCTCGTCAGGGAAAACATCGGCAAACTCTCCCACCACTGGTATCTCGTCAACTATCGGACTCTCTATCCGGTCATCTCTCACATGGCACAAAATCAAAGGACATCCCTTCCTCAGATAGGACTTCAACGTGATAGCTGCAATTAACTTAACTTTGGGTTTGACTAAAAACCCACGATAAGACACACTAACATCCTTAGGCCCTCTCAAAGACACTTTCTTTTGATGACAGTCTATCTTAGCTTTATACTTTCCCAGCCAATCCATCCCAACTATCATCTCAAAACCGTTAAAAGGAAACTCTAGCAAGTCTACAGGTGGGTCGACTTGCCCAACTATCATAGACACATCCCTAAACAACCTTCCACAAGATACAGACTCTCCCGAAGGTATAAAAACTTTCTCACTTACAGACTCGTAAACTCTCAAACCCAACTTTTTAACATGACTCGACGATACAAACGACTGGGAAGCCCCCGAATCAAAAAAAACAAAGGTATGAATACCGTTAACAAGAAAGGTACCAGTGATAACATGTGCATCCTCCTCAGCTGCTTTCTTGTCCATCATGAACAGCTTTCCACTGGTCTTCTGTCCACCTCCCTGGAGAGTACTGGCTGATGTGGCCGGCTTAGCACCCGACCCTTGATTGTTGTTGTTGTTCGTAGCTGGTTTCTGATAAGAATTACCGCCGTTGCGGTTAACTCCACTCTGATAGCTCTGGCTCCCCCGGTTAGACCATGACCCACTTGGTCTGTTGCTCGCATAACTCTGTGCCGGTCCCTGAGAATAACTTCCCCGACCCGTCCCCTGAAAAGCTCCAGGTACACTCGTGCACTCATATCTCTTGTGTCCGACACCGCCACAACCAAAGCAAGTCATACCCCAACTGTTACTGCTACCTCCACGGCCACGCCCGAAGGAAGCCCCAAAGACTAAACCACGACCCCAATGAGAAAACCCCTTAGCTTGATTGTGGTTGCCTTTCTTATGACTAGATTGGCCACCACCCTCACTCTCAGCCTTTCTTTTCTCAACACCAGACCTCTCCTGAGCTATTTCCACTAACCTCTCAGCCCTCCCATCTCTCTCATAAGTGTCCTTAACATCAGTAAGGACTCCTACAGGTAGCTTATCCATGATCCTAGGGGTCAACCCCCTCTCAAACCTGAGCGCCAGATTCTCATCACTCAATCCCATGTCCTCATCATACCTAGACTTCTCGTTAAACTGCTTATAGTACTCAGCCACAGACATGTCAGATGTCATCTTGAACCCGTCGAACTCCTCCCTCAGCTTGCTTCTCACATGCTCTGGCACAAACTCTTTTCTCATAGCCCTACGGAACTCATCCCAAGGTATCGCAGGTAAGCCTTGGTTAGCATACATCTCTCTGGCACTCACTTGCACCTTATCCCACCACTCACCAGCTGCCTCTCTCAGGTAGAACGCAGCTTGCTCTACCCTCATCTCATCAGGACAATGAACCAGGTCTAGTATATTCTCACGATGCCAGTTGTCAAGAAGGTTTGGTTCCCCGGTTCCTTTGTACTCCTTTGGGTTGAACCTAGCTATGTAAAGGCTGATCTTAGAGTGATCAACCTCCTTATCCTTATTCACTTTCTTTAAGGCCTCCGTAAGACCATCCTGGTGCTCGAACATCTTAACAATATCATCCGTATTCATGGACTCAGCTCTCGCATAGTAAGCGTTTCTCTTAGGCGGCATCTTGAAGCTATATATAAGAAAGGGTAGACATAAACATATGTACTAAACCTCAAAACACGAAAACAGGTTACCCAGGTGCTACTCGATCGAGTGTCCCAACCTACTCGATCGAGTAAGAGGTTACTCGATCGAGTGCCTCCCATACTCGATCGAGTACCTCGACTCCAGAACACAAACAGACCTTCTGACCTCTAACATACTCGACCGAGTAGCCAGGCTTCCTGATCGAGTGACCCCCTACTCGATCGAGTACCCCTAGTTACTCGATCGAGTACCCTAAAACTCGATTTTGGTCGCAAAAACGTCAAAAACCCACCCGATCGAGTCAGTCCCACTCAATCGAGTCATGCTAACTCGAACATGCTACCCGCATGTTATAACATATTCTATCATGTAATACAACTTATCAACACGATATCATTTCTTAATTATGCATACTATGCTACTCAACTGCTCATGCGATTAACAAACAATTATATCATGTTATTAATGCCACATAGTAATCACTCAACATACTCCTCATTCCAACACAGTTCTATATATATATATATATATATATATATATATATATATCTCTTCAATTTCATTCATATTCTCAACTTCTACTTCAAACATCCCACATTTACAACACACCTCATCACATCCACACACCAGCGAACAAACAACACATATGACGCAACAGATATTCCCCCCCCCCCCCCATTTGACCGGTTCAAAATTGTAGGGCGAGGTCGCGACTTTAGGACGTCTCCCAAGCCTTTGCATTAGCTCCTACAACCTTTACCCCGGGTTCATTTTAATTGACTCCCTATATTCATTGGGTTCATTGGTTACAGGTTTCAGGATCGTCGCTCTGATACCATTTTGTAACACCCCCATACTCCAAGTGCCTTACCAGGACCACTCAGGTATAAGGACGTTACCATCTCGGTTACCCGAGGCAATGATAATCAAATAAACAATAATGAAACGATTATTAAATAGTAATACTTTAGCGAAAGGTTACAATCCAAAAACCAAACCAAATACTAATACATGTTCTCAAAAACGTACATCTCTTGAACTAATCGAAATGTATGTAAAAACTGCTAAACTACAGCGGAAGACTTCTATCATCTGATCGTGGCAATCCCAGCTATCCCAGTACTCATATCATACCTGCTCAAAATCTGCTCACCATCCCCGAATGGATCACCGCAGGTTTTCAAAACATTCACCGGGGTCAGTACTATTTACACAAGAGGTATAATTAACAATACAGTAACTAACACAACTCAAACTCAAACAATCACACACGATCAACCACAGACAAACAATCACAATACAATCACTACATCGTCTGAATCAACCAATTATACTAATTACAGCACAACACCACACCACATGTAAGTAATCGAGTAGGAAACCCTACCTGGAAAGCACAATTGTCGACGATCTCACAATTTCGATCAAAAAGGTTCCTCTACGAATCCTCCTCCTAATGATACAAGCACATAATTAATACTATGCACATAACACAACAAAACCCCCAATTCCCAAAATTAGGGTTTAACTAACTTTGACGGTATAAAGGTCTTACCCTCGACGCAAGGATTACAACGGTGTAAAGACAAGTGAAATCCGACCATCCAAGCTCCGGGATTTGTTAAGAATGCGATTTAGGTGATGAACGTAGTTTATTTCTCTTCTCACAGTGATTTAGGTTTTAGAAAAGTAATTAGAATGAATGACGAAAAGATTATATACTTAATCGCATAATTAACAAAACCCGAGAAAACAACCCCCGTAAACCGGCTACTCGATCGAGTAGCCCAGGTACTCGATCGAGTACCCCCCTACTCGATCGAATATCGTAGTTACTCGATCGAGTACCAAACAGGTCAGAAACTATTTCATTTCGCAAAACTCCCTTACTCGACAGAGTAAGGCCTACTCGATAAAGTACCCCAAGACTCATAAATACGGAGTATTACAAGAAGCACCTCATCGACATCGCGAGTTGCTGAAATGTGGTGCCTGTGACACATTCATACTCCAAGTGCCTTACCAAGACCACTCAGGTATAAGAACGTCACCAACCCGGTTTCCCGAGGCAGTGATAATCAAAAGACAATAATGAAACATAATTTAAATAGTGATAAAGTTTAAGTGATTAGAATCCAAAACCAAACTGAGGAAAGTATAATACATGCTCTCCAAAAACCCAAAGGCCTACTAGCTAAACAAAATGTTTGACAACTGCGGAAGACTCTTATAACTGCAAGTGATGACTCATCCCACCTAGCCTATAAGCACCATATCAAACCTGCTCAACAACTGCTCACCATCTCCGAATGGATCACCACAGTTTTATAAAACAAAGACGGGGTCAGTACTAATCACACAATTATATAATAGCAATAAAATAGAAATCAACACAGCTGAATCGTCACATCATCCCGAACTCCATTACCAACTCCTCAATACTGACTACACACTAAAGTGTGTATCCCTGCCAGAGTACCCATCGTAACAGGTTACTCCTCGCCCCCAGTGGGGGACCGCAGCCATTGCCACCTAAGCCCCGCTCATCTCCATCGAGCGATAAACCCAAATCCATTAATGTGCACATCCCTTCTGTGACAGGTTCCACAGAAGGCGAATCATGGGTGTGAAGCCACTCCCGAAAGTGACTCCACTCAACCAGGGACGCACCCCGAAGATCACAGACAGATACAATCAACAACAACCAATAATGATAAAATCCAACAACCGCCACAGTACCAATATTATACTTTAAACAATCACAATCAACACCAAATCACATTATGTGACTAATACTGAGTAGGGAAACCCTACCTGGAATGCAAACACAAGCAGATGATCTCAACAGCTGTATCAAAACCTCCCCTCTACGAATCCTCCTCCTATCACTTGATCACATAATTACTACTAGCACAACTAACCATAAAAACCCTCCAATCCCCCAAATTAGGGTTTAAACAAGGTTAATAAAATGCTATAAAATTAGTATGTAGATCTTACCCTTGGCACAAGGATCACAAGGACACAAAGAACCATGAAATCCGACCTCTCAAGCTCCGGGATTTGTTAATAACGCGGATGAAGTGAACAACGTAGTTTTAAACCTCCTTTGAGTGAATTAGATTTATAAAAAGTGTTTAGGTACGAAGACAATATAAAATATATAATAATCCGCTTCATTAACAAAACCCGTCAAAATATTACCCGTCAACCGAGCTACTCGATCGAGTAACTAACGTACTCGATCGACTGCCACTTACTCGATCGAGTGCCAAGGCTACTCGATCGAGTACCTCTGAGCGGACTCATTGTTTCGTAACTCAAAACACCCTTACTCGACAGAGTAAGGCCCACTCGATAGAGTACCCAGAGACTTATAAAACCGTAGTATTACAGTCTTCCCTCCTTAAAAAGAACTTCGTCCCCGAAGTTCAAACCACAACAAAATAAAAACATACTACACACTCCCGACACTACAACCAAAACAAAACTCAACACAAAAACTCTGACACATGCTACCAACCCAAACTCAACCCGACACAACTCACTACTAACTATACCAAAAACAACATAAAAAGATGCAAAAACTCTTCGCGATCATCTCCTACCCCCCTAAAAGAAACAAGGTTACGTCCCCGTAACCATACATACCTGATAAAAAAGAAACGGATAGTGCTCTCTCATGAACTCCTCTGCCTCCCATGTAGCCACCTCAACCTCATGATTAGACCAAGGAATCTTAAGCAAGACCGTCTCACAATTTCTAGTCTTCCTAACCTTCCGTTCAAGAATCTGCTTAGGCACCTCAAGGTAAGACAAGGACTCATCTAGCTCTATGTTCTCTGCCTCTAACACATGTGAAGGATCACTTACATACTTCCGCAGCTGAGATACATGAAATACATTATGCACCCTATCCAAAGAAGACGGTAAAGCCAAACGGTAAGCAACCTCTCCAACCCAGTCTAAGATCTCATATGGTCCTATGAACTTCTGACTCAGCTTGCCGTTCTTCTGAAATATCATGACACCACGCATAGGAGACACGTTTACAAGAACCTTGTCCCCAACCTGAAACTCTATATCCCGGCGATGTTGATCTGCATAACTCTTTTGACTATCCTGAGCTGCTCTCATCCTTTCCCTGATCATCTTAATCTGCTTAACCATCTCATGTACCATCTCTGGTCCTAAAACCACTAACTCAGCACTGTCGTCCCAACAAATCGAACTCCTACATCTCCTCCCATATAAAGCCTCAAATGGCGCCATGCCAATACTAGTGTGATAGCTGTTGTTGTAGGAAAACTCAATCAAATCTAATCTCTAATCCCACCTACCACCAAAATCTATCACACAAGCTCGTAACATATCCTCAAGAGTCTTGATTGTTCTCTCTGTCTGACCGTCTGTTGCAGGATGAAATACTGTACTCATATTCAATGTCGTTCCCAAAGACTCCTGCAACTCTTTCCAAAATCTTGAGATAAACCTCGCATCTCTGTCAGATACTATGTCTTTAGGTACCCCATGTAACCTTAGCACATTCTTGCGATAAGCCATAGCTAATTGTGCCTTAGTCCATGTATCTTTCATTGGCACAAAATGAGCTGACTTGGTCAGTCGATCCACTATAACCCATATCATGTTGTTACCCTGCTGACTCTTTGGCAAACCCACGATAAAATCCATGTAAATGGATTCCCACTTTCACTCAGGTACATCAAAAGACTGAATCTTACCTTATGGTCTTCACTGCTCCCCTTTAACTCTCTGACATGTCAAACAACGGGCCACAAACTTAGCTGTTTCTTTCTTCATCCTAGGCCACCATAATGTCTTCTTTAAATCCTTGTACAACTTATCACCACTTGGATGTACCGAATATGGTGTACAATGTGCCTTTGTCATGATTGTCTTTTTCAGCTCCAAATCATTAGGGACACACCACCTCCCATCAAACCTCAAACTAGCATCTGTATGAGTAAAGAATCTAGACACTGTCCCTTTCTCTACTCCAGCTCTCCACTCCACCATCTTAGGATCTAACACCTGTTTACCTCGAATATTATCGTATAGATCAGGCTGCACTGTCAAATCTCCAATGGCATCCCCTTTCTGGATCATATGTATCCCAAACTTCCTAACCTCATCTCTCAACCTCATCAAGGATATAGCTGTGCATAAAGAATGTACACTCTTCCTGCTCAAAGCATCTGCAACTACATTGGCTTTCCATTCATGGTAGATAATATCCATGTTATAATCGCCAATCAACTTCATCCACCTCCTCTATCTCATGTTCAACTCCTTTTGAGTGAAGATGTACTTGAGACTCTTGTGATCTGAAAATACCTTAAACGTCGCCCCATAAAGGTAATATCTCCAAATCTTGAGAGCAAACACAACTACACCCAACTCCAAATCGTGTGTAGGATAATTCTCCTCATAACGCTTAAATTGCCTAGAAGCATACGCAATTACTTTACCGTTCTGCATCAACACACATCCCAAACCATTCTTTAAAGCATCTGTATACACTTCAAAGTTCTCACTCCCCTCAGGCAATGCTAAGATTGGAGCTATGGTCAAACGCACCTTTAATGTCTGGAACGCCGTCTCACAACTTTCATCCGAACGAAACCCGTTCTCTTTCCTCATCAAAGCTATCATAGGTCTAGCAATCTTGGAGAAATATTTCACGAACCGTCTGTAATATCCAGCTAAACCCAAGAAACTCTTGATCTCAGCTACATTCTTTGGTGCTTCCCACTTGGTAACTGCCTCAATCTTTACCGGATCCACAGCTACCCCATCTTTAGAAATCACATGCCCCAAAAAAGCAACTTTCTCCAACCAGAACTAACACTTGGACAACTTTGCATACAACTCATGCTCCCTCAAGGTCTACAACACAATCCTCAGATGCTCCTCATGTTCCTCCCTAGTCTTGGAATAGACAGATGTCATCAATGAAAACAACCACAAACTTGTCCAAAAACTGACTGAAGACTCTGTTCATCAAATCCATAAACACAGCCGGCGCATTAGATAACCCAAACACCATCACCACATACTCATAATGGCCAAACCTCAACGTGAAAGTTGTCTTTGGTATGTCCTCCTCTCTAATCTTCACCTGATGGTACCCCGACCTCAAATCAATCTTGGAAAAGACTGTTGCACCACTCAACTGATCAAACATGTCATCTATCCTTGGCAAAGGATACTTGTTCTTCACCGTTACTCTGTTCAACTCTCTGTAATCTATGCACAACCTCAGGCTCCCATCTTTCTTTTTCACAAACAGAACTGGCGCTCCCCACGGTGATACACTAGGTCTAATGTATCCCCTCTCAATCAGATCATCTAACTGCTTCCTGAGCTCCTCCAACTCCTTAGGACCCATCCGGTACGATGCCTTAGAGATTGGCCTCGTCCCCGGTTTCATCTCAACACTGAAATCTATCGCCCTCTTTGGTGGCAACCCCGAAATCTCCTCTGGAAAGACATCCGGAAACTCCCCCACAACTGGTATCTGATCAACTGTCGGACTCTCCATCCTGTCATTTCTCACATGGGACAAGATCATCGGGCACCCCTACCTCAGATAGGACTTCAAGGTCACACCTGCAATCAACTTAACTTTGGGTTTGACAACGAACCCACGATAAGACACACAAATGCCCTTAGGACCTCTCAGAGACACTTTATTTTGATGACAGTCTATCTTAGCTTTATACTTTCCTAACCAGTCCATCCCGACTATCATCTCAAAACTGTCTAAGGGAAACTCTAGCAAGTCCATAGGTAGATCAATTTGCCCAACTATCATAGATACATCCCTATACAACCTCCCACATGATACAGACTCACTCGAGGGTATACAAACTTTCTCACTTACAGACTCATACTCCCTCAGACCCAAATGTTTAACATGACTCGAAGATACAAACGACTGTGACGCCCCCGAATCAAACAAAACAAAGGTATAAACACCATTAACAAGAAAAGTACCAGTGATAACATGAGCGTCGTCCTCAGCTGCTTTCTTCTCTAATATGAAGAGCTTGCCACATGTCTTCTGCCCACCTCCCTGGACAGTACTAGCTGAAGTAGCCGGTTTAGCACCCGAACCCTGGTTGTTGTTGGTGTTCGTAGCTGGTTTCGGATAAGAGTTATCGCCATTGCGGTTACCTCCACCGTTGTTGCTCTGACCTCCCCCATTATTCATGACCCAGCTGGTCTGTTGCTCGCATAACTCTGTGCCGGACCCTAAGAAAAGCTTCCCTGACCCGATCTCTGAAAACCTCCCGGCACCGCACCGGTACACTCATGTCTCTTGTGAACTATAACACCACATTTAAAACAGGTCATTCCCCAGCTACTGCTACTATTCCCATGGCCACGCCCATAGGAAGCCCCAGCACTAAACCCCAAACTAGATGAATATGCCCTAGCCTGAGTGTGGTTGCCCTTCTTGTATTTAGATTGGCCACCACCCTCACTCTCAGCCTTTCTTTTCTCAACACCCCTCTCGGGTCATCTCTACCAGCCTCTCAGATCTCCCAGCTCTCTCATAAGCTTCCTTAACATCCGTAAGGATTCCCACGGGTAACTTCTCCATGATCTTGAGGTTCAGCCTCTTCTCAAACCTCAGAGCTAGGTTCTCATCACTCAATCACATATCCTTAGCATACCTAGCCTTCTCATTAAACTGTCGGTATTACTCAGCCACTGTCATGTTAGCTGTCATCTTAAACACATCGAACTCCTCTCTCAGCTTACTCCTCACATGCTCCGGCACGAACCCTCGCCTCACAGCCTTTCTAAACTCTTCCCAAGGAATAGTTGTAATACCCAGTATTTTGGGTTGGGTTTATATGGAAATAATAAGGTAATTATAAGTTCATAATCAAATAAGACGAAAATACACTAGCATATATAAAATTTGGTAATGTTATTGCATTTTTATATTATACTCCGTATCTTATATCGGCTACCTTATAGTAGTAATAAATAAAATTACATTATACAATATAATAATGTATTAGGATTGGCCAGTTGGAAAAGGACTTCTAACCTTACCAAATCAGCTCTCATACATATATAAATATAAATATAAATAGGTATAATTTGTGTAAACCCTTCCCCTATTTCCCATCTTCAACAAGAAAACAAAAGAAGAGAGACGGCTGAGAACAAGTACGCGATCGGTCGTCACGCTTGTCATTGCCACCGAGTCTTCACCATAGATATCGCCTCCAGTCTCCCATTATTATCCAAGGTAACAGTCCGTCTTCGTTAATACATTAATTAGTTGTTAGTAAGTCGTTTAAATGTCGGGTTTGAGATGGGTTCCTAGGTCGGTACGTAAATATTAATTAGAGTCGTATCGGGTGTCTTAGATGGCGAATTTTTGGGCTGTTTTGGCGTCAAGGAGGTGGCTGGAAAGTAGAAATAGTGTGTATTATGTTTCGAGTCGATTATTGGCAACGTTAAGATAGTTGTATGCCTTTGTTATAGCTTTGTTGATTCTGAAACTTTCAGGACTTGTTTATATGTTTACGAGGAATAAAATAAGGTTTTGGCTTGCTAAATAATGAGTTGTAAGCCGTGTTTGTACAGCCCTGTTCTGGAGTCCGGTTTGGGTTCGTCATGGAGTCGGATCATAGGAGTCTTGTGTTGGCCGGCAAGGAGATTGTTGGGGCATGTCTCAGGGTAGGTTTTATGTTGGGTTAAGTTAGTTGAAAGGCTAGTGTAGTGGTTGGACATAGTTGGTTGTTGTGCTCTGTTTTACAGCCGTTACGACGCCGTTTTACTAACGTTCCTTTTCACTTGCTAGGGAGCCAGTTGAATTCCGAGTCTTGCACCATGTCTTAAGTTGAGTATAAGGAGTTATTGGATAGTAGTTTCGAGTCGTTTCGAAGTCGTTGCACCGGGACACTATAGCCTGCTTGTGTTGTGAGTTATGGCCGAGCTGAGGTAGTGTGATGAGGGTGGAGCTTGTTGCCCGAGGTAAGGAGTCGGGATGGTTATGGATTTTCATGGATTTTGGGTTACGTGGTGTAGGCTGTCGTGGTTTTGTGTGGTGTAGCGCATCGGTTGGTCAGGTTGTCGTGAATGACAATAGTTGAAGTACCCATGGTCTTCTTGGTGATAATTCCATAATGAGTTTATACCTATTAATTAAATACGTACGACCTTAGCTAATAGTCTAATACGTATGGTCTGAGTTAGTGAGATTAAGTTATTAAAATTGTTTGTTGTGTAGTGAGATTATTATTGAAGCGATCCCTTAAGTAGATTATCTTATAAATAGAACCGATTTTAATTGAACGTGGCATATATCTAATATGTAGGTACAGACTTGGTAAAGGATCGGTGTTACTTGTACTTAGCTAATTGGATTTGCGAACGTCTCAGGTAGGAATATCCTACTCAACCTTGTGTTATGTTCTTATATGACGGAGTCTTAGTTGAGATAAGTTTAATAAAGAATTGTGGTTAAGAGTATTAAATGTTGAGATGGATGTCACTATTATTTATACTGTTGCGATTGTTATTGATAAGTCATACGAGTATTGTGATGAGTTGTGCATAGCGGGAGAGACGCTACTGCCAGTTGTGCATAACAAGAGAATTGTTACTGCCGGATGTGCATAGTACGGAGGGTACTACTGCCAGTTGAGCATGGTATGAGAGTACCACTGCCAGTTGAGTTGAGCATGGCACGGTGTTAAGGGGGTTGTGCTACTGCCAGTGAAATCATTGAGATAGATACGGTATGGTTGGATGAGTTGATAATGACTGGAGATCGGTTGGTTGTGTTTTATATTGATTAATTATTGTTATTTAGTTTATTCCTACTCAACCTCGCGGTTGACTGTGTATTCGTGAACACCTGCGGTGAACCGTTTTATGGGGAGCAGATTTGACAGGTACTAAAGATTAGCTGACTTGGGAGCATTTGGGACGTGAGCTTGACTTGGACCATAGTTGCTGTCTAGATCACTTGGATTAGTTCATCAATTTATTTATTTCCGCTGCGATTTGTATTTATTTTATATTAAGTTTAGTTGGTTAATTTTTAAAACGTATGTAATCATTAAAGTTTTTATTTAAACTACTTTGGTGAGTTGGACTTTGTTATCTACTACCTCGGGAAACCGAGATGGTAACAGTCCTATTTATTTGGGAATGTCTAGCTAAAGGCTCCCGAATAAATAGGGGTGTTACAAAGTGGTATCAGAGAAAAACGATCCTCAGACCTAACCAATGAACATAATAATGAACATAGGATGTGTCTAATAAAATGAACCCGGATAGAAACTGTTAGGAGCCCACTAAAAGCTTGGGATGAGTTAGGGGCCCCCTCACACCATACTTCTAGCCCTTTCAGTTTTGAACCGGTTTCCTTGAGAGATATTACAGAGTGGGGTAATTTATAATGAATATTGTTTATTTTGTTGTAGGAGTTTTGGTTGCTTTGTTTGAATATTGTTTTCATTGATGACTGAGTTTACGGGACGTAACCTTGATTTTAAGGGGTATGGAATGGATGAAATGAGGAGTTGATGTTGAATAGTTTTGATCATGAGTATGAAAGTAATTATAAATTGATATTGATTATATGGTTAAACGTTGTGTGATAGTAGAATCATGTCTAGTGATATGCGGTTGTGTGAGTCCCAAAGCCATGTTATTTAAAATATATTATGAAATGATTAAGCTCGTGATATGAATGCTTTAGAGTATATACTAGTCATGTGTGAAAGTTTATCGACCAAGTTGTGTTGATATAAGAGTAGGAGGGTGTTAATAAGGGCTTGTGACCTAGTAGAAAGGAACCTAGAGCTGAACTTTATTCCGTCAGATTTTACCTCTATTTGATTTAGTTGCCATTTTACCTTCGTTCATCATACATGGTTGAAATTTTTATGGGTGATAACCCAGTGAGTTAGCTTACCAATGCCGTTGGTCTCATGTTTAAAAGTTTTATGGTTTGGGTGAAATAGATAATTTAGTGGACAATGGTCAGAATGTTCTTGTACAGTTACGTTTTCGACAAATAATTTTGTAAAATTTGTCATTTAATACGTACTTAATATTTCTGCGTAATTCCAACTCTACTGTTTAAAAGATTCAAATATATTTCCATATTGATAAGGCACGTTGCAAGTTAAATTTTTGACAATTAATAGTGATTTTTACAAGTTGACCTAAGATTTTGACAAATTGCTGATCAGTTTTTGTTTCGACCCACTGAATTGTAAAAATCTTTATAAAATGGTTATTCGAGATTTGGGCTTAATTCTTTTTCTATAATATGAAAACTCTTTATATTTTCTGGAAAGTATAAAAACTCAATGTAGAATGTAACGGTTATTTAATGGTGATTTTTGAAAGTTACAGCTTGACTTTGATTTCCGAAAAACGCGAGTTTTACCAAAAGTTTAAAATAAATGTTTTATCAGTTCTTAACCTATAATATTTGGAGGTGGGAGTGATGATAGGAGGGCCTAGAGAGGGGTAAGAAAGGATATAATTGACCAAACCTTATCATTGTAAGTATAGAATATTTAAAATGTTAAGCCATCTTTACTTGGGTAGAAACTTATGTTGTCTTGTTTTACTTTTATAGAACCATGCCTCCAAAGAGATCTACACCTACACCCTCTACCATGTCCCAAGAGGAGATTGACCGTTTGATATCCATGAATGAGGCTTTTCATGCCGAAAGCTAAGGGGTCGGTTCAGGATCCAGCAAAGATGAGTGCTAGTATCGCGAGGCACAACCCGACAAAGTATGACGGATTAGGTGAACCATATTTACTTGGGGATTGGCATAGAGAGTTTGACAACCTTTTTGAGTTGCTAGGATGTCCTGCAGAGTTGCAAGTAGATCAAGCTGCTTACTATTTGAGGGGAAAAGCGGGTTTGTGGTGCAATCGTAGTAAGGAACTCTTAAGGGAAGCTTGGATGGAGAGTGATGAACCTTTTATCACTTGAAAGGGTTTCAAGGAGAGTATGAGAGCTGTATTTGTACTAGAACATATTAAGAGTAAGATGATAGCTGAATTTGATTCTTTCAAGATAACTGAGGAGATGACAGTAGAGACTTACTATAACAGGTTTATGGAATTGTCAGAATATGTAGTTGATTTGAATTTTAGTGATGAGATGTTGGCACTCAGATTTGAAAAGGGATTAACAACCACTATTAAGAAGAGGCTTGCAGCTGGTCAACCAAGTACCATGGATGATGTTTATCAACGAGCTGGGCATGCGGAGAGGATTGCAGATATGTTAAAGGAAGAGAGGAGGGAGAAGGAGGAGAAGAAGGAAAAGAGTGAGAAGAGAAAGGTTGAATCATCAAGTGAGGCAGTTGGGGGTAGTAAGAAAAAAAATACTCAATCTAAACATTTTTCACCCGGAGGGTTTAGTTATAGTGGAAGTGCAACACGAGGTGGAGAAGGAGGCTCAGGTCAGATTCCAGTTCGAGGATGGAGATCTTTTAACTGTAACAAAATGGGGCATAGAGCTTTTGAATGCAAGAGTGCACCTAGGGGAAGTAATGAAAATAGGAACCAAGAGGGTTATCGAACTCCCGCACCAGGTATTGGGGGAAATAGGAATGCAGGGCAATGGAGTACCCAGAGGAGATACAACAATAGGCAAGGCAATGAGGGCAATGAGAGTAATGGTGGAAAGACTTTTGGTACAGCTAGTACAGTGCAAGGGAATGGAGAGAAGGGTAACTAGTTTTATTGAGAGGATTAGAGTCTTATAATTTATATAAGTATTTAAGTTGTCAGTAGTTTAATAAGTAATAGTAGTCCGAAACTTCGGGACGAAGTTTATTTTTAGGGAGGTAGAATGTGACACCTCATATTTTAAGTTTATTTTGTGATACATTTTCATGTTTTGAATTAGTTTTGGGATACATTTTGATAAGTATGATATGGTTTGATAATGATTAAGTAAGTTAATTATGTTGCAATGATCATAAATTGGAATAAGGCTCAGTTGTGCGGAGATTTATAAATGTTGTTGTAGTAGTTATGGGCGAACTTCGGGACGAAGTTCATTTTAAAGGGGAAAGAATGTAATACCCCGTATTTTGGGTTGGGTTTATATGGAAATAATAAGGTAATTATAAGTTCATAATCAAATAAGACGAAAATACACTAGCATATATAAAATTTGGTAATGTTATTGCATTTTTATATTATACTCCGTATCTTATATTGGCTACCTTATAGTAGTAATAAATAAAATTACATAATACAATATAATAATGTATTAGGATTGACCAGTTGGAAAAGGACTTCTAACCTTACCAAATCACAACTCTCATACATATATAAATATAAATACAAATAGGTATAATTCGTGTAAACCCTTCCCCTATTTCCCATCTTCAACAAGAAAACAAAAGAAGAGAGACGGCTGAGAACAAGAACGCGATCGTTCGTCACGCTTGTCATTGCCACCGAGTCTTCACCATAGATATCGCCTCCAGTCTCCCATTATTATCCAAGGTAACAGTCCGTCTTCGTTAATACATTAATTAGTTGTTAGTAAGTCGTTTAAATGTCGGGTTTGAGATGAGTTCCTAGGTCAGTACGTAAATATTAATTAGAGTCGTATCGGGTGTCTTAGATGGCGAATTTTTGGGCTGTTTAGGCGTCAAGGAGGCGACTGGAAAGTAGAAATAGCGTGTATTATGTTTCGAGTCGATTTTTGGCAACGTTTAGATAGTTGTATGCCTTCGTTATAGCTTTGTTGATTCTGAAACTTTCAGGACTTGTTTATATGATTACGAGGCATAAAATAAGGTTTTGGCTTGCTAAATAATGAGTTGTAAGCCGTGTTTGTACAGCCCTGTTCATGAGTACGGTTTGGGTTCGTCATGGAGTCGGATCATAGGAGTCTTGTGTTGGCCGGCAGGGAGATTGTTGGGGCGTGTCTCAGGGTTGGTTTTATGATGGGCTAAGTTAGTTGAAAGGCTAGTGTAGTGGTTGGACAAAGTTGGTTGTTGTGCTCTGTTTTACAGCCGTTACGACGCCGTTTTACTAGCATTCCTTTTCACTTGCTAGGGAGCCAGTTGAATTCCGAGTCTTGCACCATGTCTTAAGTTGAGTATAAGGAGTGATTGGATAGTAGTTTCGAGTCGTTTCGAAGTCGTTGCACCGGGACACTATAGCCTGCTTGTGTTGTGAGTTATGGCCGAGCTGAGGTAGTGTGATGAGGGTGGAGCTTGTTTCCCGAGGTAAGGAGTCGGGATGGTTATGGATTTTCATGGATGTCGGGTTACGTGGTGTAGGTTGTCGTGGTTTTGTGTGGTGTAGCGCATCGGTTGGTCATAAAGGGTAATATCCGTATAAAACCCATAAATTGAAGGATTATAACGCAAATTTTATACGTGATTAATAGTCATAAACGAAAAACATAATGAAACGATAAAGATTAAGCAATAACCTCCGGTCCTAGTGCAATTCGGCAATGAGAGATCAAAGTAGATCTCCTCCTAATTGTTGCACCCAAGATTGTCCGAGAAATGCCCTTGTGCTAGAATTGAATCCTCTAATTGCCTTGCAATATTGAGAGGATTGTTTTGTGAGGTTTTGTTGGATGAGAGATCCGAATTTTGAGAGGCAATTTTCTCAAAACCCTAATGTATTTTTGCAAATGACAATTAGGTTACAAAAGAGGAGAGACTCCCTCTTTGTATGGTTCGGCCGTGAGCTTTAGATGCGGAGAGTGGGCTTTCCACTTTCTCTTATTTTTAACTCATGGTACGACCCGAAATGCGCTAAATGTATATGACACGGTTTTATCATAAATCGTCATCGGTTATCGGTTATTAAAGCATCAACTAATAATACGGATTAGTTGAAACATTAATACATGTCCGACAAAGACGATATTGTATAATTATATTTATTCAATATACATTAATCAAATATAAATCGTTTATATTCAATTTTACGAATTAACTGCTTAATTCGCTTTAGCCATTATTATTTAATCCGTATTAAATAAAATATCTCAACATCACATTTTTGACTAATTAATAGTCAAATAACTCAGACTAACTGGTTAGTCAAATTTGGCATCTACATGACTGTATTTTCATACCGTCACATCTCTCAAACGTATCCTATAGGTGTGACTTTTAGGGACCGTTGATCACCGCCATCAGAATGACAATAACGTCAAACTTATCTAGCAAGCCAACCGTTATTGATAAACGTGGACCAACTGATTATGATACAAAAGTATACCCTTTGATCCTTTTAGAGATTTATAAGTCCTTGCACTAACTGTAAAGGACACCAGCCCCAACAAGCTCCCACTTGTCCGTACAAGTGTATGTGCAATGACGTTATCCG
Organism: Silene latifolia; assembly: GCF_048544455.1. Lineage (NCBI taxonomy): Eukaryota > Viridiplantae > Streptophyta > Magnoliopsida > Caryophyllales > Caryophyllaceae > Silene > Silene latifolia. The sequence continues at coordinate 90,766,858 of NC_133538.1, read as the reverse complement.
CACTAACTGGAGGACACCACCTCCAACAAACTCCCACTTGTCCGTACAAGTGTATGTGCGATAACCGATTCTCATATTCATTTAAAATTTCTCCCACTCAATGTAAAACAATTTGCGAGATCCAGATCCGCAAAGGTCGTATTTTCTGATCGATCCGTATCTAGAGTGGTTTCCCGACTAGAGAGTAACTTAAGCGATAAAACGAATCCGTATCCGAGCATGGCCATGCATTTCGATTCTGACTCCTCGAGTGGCCCCGAGAAATGTCGAGTACCGATAAAGGCTGAATATCTCCTTCAACTCGAACTCCTTCCGATCTAAGCACAGCATGAAATGACCCAGAAACAATCTACTTGGCCCCCTGTTACGGATGACCGTGAGAAAGAAACCAAAGTCACCCAAAATCTGCCTTAGTCTCAAGAGACAGTCGATAGTCAAAAGAATCGACTCTTAGGATCACTATGGAGGTCCTATCCACGACCGGGCACCGAATGTTGTAAAACATTTAGGACTCCACGTTGATGTCACAATTGTGTCCTACGAGATATCCGTATAAATCGCCTCTGTGATTGGTCGGTCAACTTTGTTGACTTATGGCTCGTTGAACCCACCATCAACCAACGTCACAAAATAATTACCTTGAGTTATCACTCACGTGGGTAATTAAGGACCAAAAATATAATGCTTGTTCAGTTCACTTTGTGGTGTTCAAAATTTGTCGTACAAATCCACATGAAAAACAAAATATATATAAAATATCAAAACGATGATGTCGTATAGAGTACAAAAGAGGATGAATCTAATCCATAAAAGTGTACTACAACTTAGGAACACGTTTAATTCCCATGGAATTAACGTGCCCTTCATGCTTATCTTGTCGTAATGGTTTAGTGAGAGGATCTGCTATGTTATCATCTGTAGCAATCTTTTCTATCACTACTTCCTTTTGCTCCACGTAATCCCGGATTAGATGAGCTTTCCGTTGTACATGTCTAGACTTGTTGCTAGACTTTGGCTCCTTAGCTTGGAAGATGGCACCTCTATTTTTGCAATAGATGGTGATCGGGTCATTCGAACTAGGCACTACAGATAGTCCATGTAAGAATTGACGCATCCATATCGCTTCCTTTGTAGCTTCGGACGCGGCATAGTACTCGGACTCGGTCGTAGAATCTCTTTGTAACAGTTTGTTTGGAACTCTTCCGGTGATCTGCAGCGCCGCCATTAAGAGTAAAAACGAATCAGATCGAGATTTCGAGTCATCACGATCCGTTTGGAAGCTAGCATCTGCGAATCGGTTTGCGCATAGCTTTTGATCGCCTCCATAAGTCAATGCCCAATCTTTAGTCCTCCGTAGGTACTTAAGAGTGTTCTTGACAGCCATCCAATGTGATTCACCTGGATCTTTGTTGGAATCGACTTGTCATACTCAATGCATATGCCACGTGCGGACGTGTGCATATCATGGCATACATGATTGATCCTATAGCCGAGGCATAAGGAATCCGTGTCATGCGCTCTTTCTCTTCCGGTGTCTCGGTGACCGAGACTTGCTCAAATGCACCCCTGGAGCCATGGGAAGAAACCCTTTCTTGGAGTTAGTCATCTTTGAATCTCTCTAGGACTTTGTCTATGTAAGACTCGATCGAGAGATAGCATCCGTCGTGATCTATCTCGATAGATACGGATGCCAAGAATTCTTTGTGCCTCTCTCGGATCTTTCATCCGGAAATGGTTTTTCAACCATACTTTCACCGAAGTTAAGAGAGGTATGTCATTCCCAATCAGGAGTATGTCATCGACATACAATATTAGGAAGACAATCTTGCTCCCACTCGACTTGATATAAAGACATGGTTCCTCGACCGATCGAGTAAATCCATTTTCTTTAATCACTTGGTCGAAGCGATGATTCCAACTCCGAGATGCTTGCTTAAGTCCATAAATGGAACGCATAAGTTTGCACACTTTCTTAGGATGTAAAGGATCGATGAAACCTTCGGGTTGTACCATGTACAACTCTTCCTCCAAAAAGCCGTTTAAGAAGGCGGTTTTCACATCCATTTGCCAAATTTCATAGTCATGAAAAGCGGCAATCGCTAAGATAATCCAAATGGAACGCAACATGACTAAGGGTGCAAAAATTTCATCGTAGTGCAAACCTGGCACTTGGGTGAAACCTTTAGCAACTAGTCGTGCTTTATAGATATCTTGTTGACCTTCCACAGAATGCTTTATCTTGTAAAGCCATTTGCATTGAAGGGGACGAACCTTAGCAGGTAAGTCAACAAGATCCCATACGTTGTTCTCATACATAGAGTCCATCTCGGATTGCATGGCCTCAAGCCATAGCTTTGAGTCGGAACTAGTCATGGCACCTTTATAGGTTGCGGGTTCACTACTCGTTAGGAGTAGAACGTCATCTATGTCATGTTCCTCGACCATACCAATGTATCTGTCTGGAGGAATAGAGACTCTTCCCGACCTCCTAGGTTCCTCGGGAATATTCACGCATAGGGATTGAAGGAATTGGTTCCTCCAATGGTTGCTCGGTATTTGGTTTTGGAATCTCCGACAGTTCGAAGGTTCTATCACTCTTTGCATTCTCGAGAAATTCCTTCTCTAAGAATGTCGCACTAGCCGCAACAAAAACACGTTGTTCGGTTGGCGAATAGAAGTAATGACCAAGTGTTCCTTTAGGATAACCTATAAAGTATGTCTTGACCGATCGCGGGCCGAGCTTATCCTCGTGTCTCCACTTGACATAAGCCTCGCAGCCCCAAACCCGTATAAAGGACAAGTTAGGGACTGTTCCTTCCATAGTTCATATGGAGTCTTGTCAACAGACTTTAGACGGACTTGGTTAAGTATTAGAGCGGTGATGAGAAGAGCATAACCCCACAATGAGTCGAGGCAACACGGTGTGACTCATCATGGATCGAACCATATCAAGTAGTGTTCGATTTCTCCGTTCGGACACACCATTCATTTGAGGTGTTCCAGGTGGAGTTAACTGTAGGGCAATCCCACGGTCTTTAAGGTGTTGATCAAACTCGTGAGAAAGATACTCGCCACCACGATCCGAACGCAGTGTTTTAATCTTTCTACCCAATAGGTTCTGTACCCTATTCTGGTATTCCTTGAATTTCTCAAAGGATTCACTTTTGTGCTTCATTAAGTAGACATAGCCATATCTACTTAAATCGTCCGTGAAAGTGATGAAATACCTATAGCCTTCTCGTGCGGTGATTGACATAGGACCACATACATCCGTGTGTATGAGTCCTAATAGGTCAGCCGCGCGAATTCCAACACCTTTGAAGGAAATCCGAGTCATCTTACCGATGAGACATGATTCACACGTGCCAAATGATTGAAAATCAAAGGCCGAGATAGCTCCATTTTTAATGAGCTGTTTTACGCGTTTCTCATTAATGTGTCCCATACGGCAGTGCCATAGATACGTTTGATCTTTGTCACCAACCTTTAACTTTTTATTCATTACGTGTAATATTTCGGTGGTCTGATCTAAAACATAAATTCTGTTCATGGAGACTGCCTTGCCATAAATCATATTGTGTAAAGAGAAAATGCAACTATTATTCTCTATTACAAATGAAAAACCAAGTTTGTCAAGTGCAGAAACTGAAATAATGTTTTTCGAAAGACTGGGTACATAATAGCTGTTATATAAAAATAACTCAAATCCGCTAGGAAGCTGGATCACGTATGTTCCCCTTGAGACGGCAGCCACTCGTGCTCCATTCCCAACACGCAGGTGAAGGAAATGTAGATCTTTATACATACTAACATACTCATATATGTTAAAATTAATTTGTCATAAAATTAAAGATGGATTTTATGCATGCAAACATTAATTAAAGAGATGGAAAAATCTATATCTCACCATGTGATTTCCGGATTTATGGGCACAAGTGAGTTCACCTACTCACTTGTTCTTGAGCTCTCCAAATGGAAGAACAAGGACTCAAAGGTAGAATCCCTCCCAAAAGCATATACCCAAGGAATACATCTTAATAAACCAATACTATTTAGATCTAGTAATAATATTGGTTTTACCATAAAATGACACAAAATAAATTGTATTTTGGCTCTTGAAGATTTCGGTCAAGAGGTGATGTTTTTGTGAGATTTTATTTCTCTAGAATTATCATAAATTGTAGAGAGTTCTTTTGGAGGATTTTCTTACACTAGAAAAAGATGGGAAGAATGAATAATTGAATAAAGAGAAGAGCTCTCTTCTCTTTCTTGTGGGAGGCCGAAAAAGAGAGCATTGGGTAGTATGCCCAATGCCTCTTATTTTTGCTCTTCTCAAAAGCTTAGGCTTGCAAGGCTAGTACTTAGATGTCATGATTGTGTTTTCCACTCAAGATAAAAACACAATATATATCTTACACTACCTCCTGATTTTCGGTTTTTAAGCATAAAATGGAGAACCCATTTTATTTTGTAATTTGTCAAATTTGTCACATGTAACATATTACATGATATGTCACAATGTAATGTATTTTTAACATATTAAAAATCAACATACTCATAAAATATGTCATTTACAAAATCGACTAGTAATTCGTAATTACTTGTACCAAAAATGTTTCCAAATTATAAACTACAACATTCTGTATTTATAATAATTTATTCATTCCGTTTCAATTGTTTCTTTAAACAATAATTTCATCCAAGTAATAAAATAGTTCGATTACTTAGACCGTGTCTTATTTAATCATATTTACAATAAGATACGTAAATTATACTCACAAAATCATCCGTCAATTTTAAGCAATTTAATTAACTCGTATCGGTATACGATTAATTAAATAATCAATTAAGAGTATTTCCCTATAGGTATGACCTAAGGGGATCAACTGATCACCACCGTCGCACGACAGTAATGTCGAACTCTAATCAGCCAATCATTACCGATATGTGTGGACCAGTTGACTTGTAAAATATTACATCCCACATGTATTCTTAAAATGAGATTTAATAATGATATTTAAATCATGTGATTGCACTATTGTTGAGGACACATTTCCCAACAATCTCCCACTTGTCCTCGACAAGTGTGCGTCACCAATTCTCTTGTCCTATTACTATCTCCCACTCAATGCAAGGTGTCTTTCAGGTCGTACTTGCAAGTGATCATATCGAGAGTGGTTTCCTCGATCTGGAGAATAACTGATTGACCGGATTTATCTATCATAGATACATTCCGGGCGTGGCCACGCATTTCCAGTTCATTACTCCTTGAGTGGCCCTGAGATATTGTTATAACCCTGACAAGGGGGTGGACAATTCCTATCGCACTTATTCCCTTCGACTAGCCACAGCCATCATAACCCAAAATATGCCCATTTGACCCCATTTACGAAGGTCGTAGTAACACAAATCAAAGTTAATCGAAAATCGTGCCATCTTAGGTGAATAGTCTTTAGTCAAAAGAATCAACTCATTTGAATACTATAGCAGCTCTCGCCACGACCAGGCTATATAAATTTGCCAGAACTCTATAAGCGGTCATAAGGCCCGACAAAACGTTCCTAACAGTCTGCCTATGTGATCGACTAGTCATCTCATATGACTCTATGGAACTTGAACTTGCCATCAATCGCATCACTCTCTAGTCACTTCGAGACGTCACCTCATACAAGTAACTATGGGCAAATACAATGTTAATCCGTGTTCACTTTAACGGGGTTCAATTGTCTCCACAACCCGTTTGGATGTAACAAAGTATAATAAAAGAGTTTTAAAATAAAACTCGAACGACAAATGTGATTATCACATATGAATAGTCAATGCCTGATTACTATTTCATATTCTATAATCTAATTTGATCTTGTACGTAGTTGTTCATTTCAATTCAATTGAAATGACATGACTCATCATGTTTAGCCTTTGAGAAGGCTTTGGTTAGTAGGTTTTATCAACTTCTTGTACCTTACTCAACCTTACTACATACTCGTTTTCCTTTGTAATGTATACATTTGCATTACAAAACTTTCTGAGTACGTGTCGAGATCCAATCAAGACATAGGCCCTCTAACCTAAGAATAGCTCCCACTTTGTTTTCACGGTGTGTGCAGGACTCATCTTTCTTGCACATCTCATGATCGCAAGTGTACTCAATTTCCGTTATAAATATCTCTCATTGTTCTTTATTGCCTAGAACGATTCTAGAAAATCTACTTCTTAATTAACATTGCCACAATGGTATCTTAACCATTCTAATGTGTTTTGATTATGGTTTTGTCGGAAACCATGCGTAATCTCAATTGTCAATTGTCACTTGTGTAACACCCTAACACAATATTGCATCATAAACACTTTGCTTTACTTCCTTAATGCTTCTGCAAGCACTTAAGGGTAATCTTTATAGCTTACTTGGTAAAGATTATTTAAATTCGATTTTGAAAAACAATTCATCATACTCAAAGCATATGAAGTGTTATACATCATTACTCATTTAATTGATCCGGCAGCGGAAGCAAATGGAATCAATCAAATATGTTCAATTTAATTGAACTGGTCATGAATCTTATCAACATAAGACTTCTTATTGACGCTAATATCACGTGGATTTATCTTCATAAATCCGTATATTAAAGATGTATTATAATACTCCAAAAGTCTTAAATCATTCGCAATGGTCAATATGTCATCCACATATAAGACTAATTAAAACTTTCGTAACTCCCACTAAACTCCATGTATAAACACAACTTCTCGACTTATTGAGAAATGTTTTACCACATGATCAAAATGTTGATTCTAACTCATTGATGTCCTACTTAAGACCCTCTCTTAAGTTTCACATTATCTTAGGATTGCAAGAATCTACTAAACTCAAGACATGTATTGAATACATTCCTTCTATTGAAGAAGTGGGTTTTAGATTCACTCGCTATGTATTTCATAACCTCATGATGAAACATAATCCCTAAGAAGATCCAAATAGACTTAATCATTTCAATTAGTGCAAAACCCTTTGCAACCAATCTTGCTTTGAAATATCTCTTTATTAGTGCAAAACCCTTTGTCACTAATCAAGCCCTTTTGTTTCGGATTTTCATGGCTCTAAGCCTTGTATTGAGTTGTGACTTAAACACTCTTATGTAAGTCATATGTTCATTACTTTCTAGAAGTAATCAACTTGAATCAACCAATTTCTTTTGTAAGTTATAAGCTCTTTACTTTCTTAAAAGTAGCATGAATTCATCATTTTTAACAAGTGACGAATTTAACCTCATAGGTTTTGAAGAAACAACGTCTTACACAAAACGTCTCATGTAGCCAAGAAAGACCAGTTTCTTGCGACATAACATTCTTTGTGTCATTCTTTGTGGCTGAATAATTTCTCCCACACTGTCTTCTAAAAATAAACTTGTATTTTAGAAAGATGACTTCACGAGCCGCAAAACCCGTCGTATTCGTGATAATTGAAGAGGGAAAGATGAGCATTTGTTTCTTGTGAAAACTTACAAACATGGTACCCTTACCATTTCATATCTCATATGATTCGATTTAGTGGAAAAATAATTTAGACAAAATGATAAAATCCCCAAAAGGATCAAGTAACTCAAAATAACTTGATCGAAGTCCAAACCTTATCGAATAGCGTTTGAATTCTTATCCAATCATACATTATCCCATAATGCGTGTTAAGAGAGATTAATTTGTGATACTATATCACAATTTATTTGGTTTATATCAAAGTCTTCACTTTGATAATCCCATCACGACTAAATTGTGATTCCTTGAACTCTTTGAAATTCTTCAAAGATTTCTCTATTTACCTTATTAAGTGAACATATTAGTGTCAACTTAAATCGTTGGTAAAAGATAATGATCAACCTATTTTGGATAGATGATTTACAACCTCGATCTCCTTTTCAACCAAAAGGCATGTGACATCTTGCTTTGAATACAAGATACGCATATACCATTAACAATCTAATGGTTTCAAGAGTACTCGATAACTCTTTGCGTTCATCATTCCAAAATTTAAGGTTTAATCTTGGATTACCAATTTGAATCTTACATCATCTACATGATATGTCATTCTAGTTTGGTTTAGAATATAATCACCTTGATAAAGGGCTAGCCATACATCAAATCGTGGTGTATAGGGTCACAAAAGTGAAACCTCTTTTGTATCTTAACAAGTTTATATTCTTATTTAGAGTTTATGCACTTAACAGTCATAATTAAGTACAACTTTAAATCCAAAACTAGATTGAGTACACAATTACTCTATCTCTCGACATTATTGTTTCTAGTCGTCATATTCTAATCATCTTATGTATCAAGTACAACGATGTAAACCACCACCGGTTTCTAATATTGACGAAGTAGTACTAGCAAAATTTATGTTTAATCAAATAAACATTTAAAGAAGAAGGTCCCATTAGATGTCCCACAACTAACTTGTTGATTCTTCAATAATTTGGGGTAGTTTCCTTTCTCGTGTCTAACATTTAAGACAATGGAAACTTTATCGGTCGGGATTGATAGGTTTAGTATCGTCATTCTCAACAACTTTACCTTTAACATTACCTTGTATCAATTCCATTTACTTCTTGAACCTAGTCCTCATCTTAACAGTTTAAGAGAATGCTCCCACTTATTTCAATGAGTCTTTGCTTTGAGAAGCAAAATTGAATTCACGAAGATCACTCTTCATTTGTTCGTTTCAGTCTTAAAACTTTCATTGAAGTGGTCGCGTTATTTTGGTCAATTACGAATTCTTGACAAAACTAATTACCAAAACAATTTATCGCTTCAAGGTACGTAATTCATTTAAGTACATGAAAAATAATCCATTGTAAGTAGATGTGTTAGTCAAGAATCAAAAACCTGTTTGATAATGAATAACTTTAATCTATACTCTTTACAAGAGATCCTTAGCAATGGTTCACATGAGGTTTTAGAAGCAAATTCATATTTGTCTTTAGTTACGATGTTTTAATGGAGTTTTGAATAAAAAACGAAATGATATCGTATATGAATTGTGGTAAAGAAATAGAACAATATAACAACGGAATAGTGGAAAAAACTTAACATTTATCGTTTTATTAATACTTGTAAACAACAAGTAAAGCATTTACATAGTGACCTCTACCCAACTATGATAAATGATTCCAAGACCCAAATTCATATCGACTTAGGCACGGTGGGGCCGATACATCCTTTATCAATATAACTCGGTGGATTAACGTTTAATCGATTCTACTTTTAGAACTCTTGGTCGATAATATTACATTAATAATTATCTATAGCCCAAAACACATCGACAAGGGCACAGTGGGGCCGATACATCCCTTATCAAATACTTTTGTTGAGTTCAATCCAAATTTCGAATAAATGTGTCCATGATCCAAACCCACATTAACTTGGGCACGGTGTGGCCGATACATCCCTTATCAACATAAATTCGGTGGATTAACATTCATCACCCACTTCCCCTACGTAACAAGGTTTGTACCCCGGTGGGGCCGAGCGCACTCCCTCGCGAAATAGGTTTTCATGGTTTCTACTATTTGGTAAGGCTATGTCTCAATTAATTGTTTTAGCGAGAGGTCATGTCAATTTATTATCTATCACGTTTTAAGTGAACTAAAGCGGTGAACTACGATAATTTTAATTGACACGGTCGATAAACTCGATAAAATGACAATGCATGTTTAGTTATGGCGATTTAGCAATGCATGTGACATAAAATAAAATGCAAGCATAAAGATAAATAAATCCTAGTATGGCCTTTTCTAAAATAGAAAAACTATTTAACAATTACATATTCGGAAACCAACTCCATTGGTCCCTTGAACTTCGGTTGTGGCACGCATCTCGAGGTAACACCGTCTTTATGTATCGCCATTCTTGAAGAAATCCGTCTTTGGGAACTCCGGAATGAATAAAATTACATAACAAATTACATAATTTCCTATTATACATTTGTAACTAATATAAAATAAATCTATTAAATTACAAAACGGTGATACGAGATCACAATAAAAATTACAACCGAATTGATATCCCCATACATTTCGGGAAATACCAATTAAAATCTAAGGCCATACTAAGTAAAATTACATAATTCAAAAATTACATAAATTAAAAATTATGACAATCATAAAGAAAATGCAGCATTATAATATGTATGAACATGCTCAATTTTATGCTAAATCGCCTTTTAATTAGCCAATATCGTATATTACTTGGTTTTTACGGATTCGTGTGATTTCAACATTTTATAATCACAAAAATACATAAATTCATATTTATGCATAAGTTAATTACCCTAACCTCTTAGGACTCAAAATATAGTCTTCACTAATAATTTGACCATAATTAACCCATATTTTATAAAATTGTTCATAAATGGACCAAAAATTACAAAAATAAGCCATAAACTTCAAATAAATCACAAAATTTCAAATAAATTTGAAATTTGAAATTTAAACTCATGAACATTCTGGAAAATTTCCATGACACTCATAATGTTCAAAATCTTAGGTTAAAAATTTCGAAATTTTTCCGGAAAAACAATGTTGCGGTTTATCGATTTTTAATAAAATAATCATAAAAGCATGGAAAAATTATTTTCATTAACTTTTCAATTTTAGATCTGAAAAAGATAATAAAATGCAACATTAGACGTTTTTCCTAAGTCATAGATTATGTTTTATTAATTTTCCACTAATAATGTCACTATTTATGCTATTTTTCTTCAAAAATTCATAAATCATGAAAAAAGACTTCTTTATAGCCAATTATTTTACACACATCTTGTAAAATTGCATGTGACAACATATAAATTTTCTATGACCATATTCGAAATTTAACTAATATTAACCTATTTTTCACCTAAATCCGAATTTAATAATGAAAAATTCATTTTTCGAGCATAACAAGTCCAAAAATTATGAAAATTTACAGGTTATCTCAATATAATATATGTGACAACATATCCAAAAACCAAGTGAAAATTCGAAGTATAGCTAATTTTAGACCAAAAATGACATTTTTACTCATAAAATCACATTTAAATGCCATTATTGTAAATTATGAACAATAAAAATCCGAAAAATTAACCAAAATATCCTAAAACATTTTAGGACCAGAAATATTAACATGCATGGATTAATTTCGTGATATCTTATAATAACACAAATTTTACAAGTTTTATTTGTTATTCTTATAACTCGGAAAAACTTTTAACCGATTTGCATGCAAACAACCGTGGCTCATGATACCGATTGAAGGAAATGTAGATCTTTATACATACTAACATACTCATATATGTTAAAATTAATTTGTCATAAAATTAAAGATGGATTTTATGCATGCAAACATTAATTAAAGAGATGGAAAAATCTATATCTCACCATGTGATTTCCGGATTTATGGGCACAAGTGAGTTCACCTACTCACTTGTTCTTGAGCTCTCCAAATGGAAGAACAAGGACTCAAAGGTAGAATCCCTCCCAAAAGCATATACCCAAGGAATACATCTTAATAAACCAATACTATTTAGATCTAGTAATAATATTGGTTTTACCATAAAATGACACAAAATAAATTGTATTTTGGCTCTTGAAGATTTCGGTCAAGAGGTGATGTTTTTGTGAGATTTTATTTCTCTAGAATTATCATAAATTGTAGAGAGTTCTTTTGGAGGATTTTCTTACACTAGAAAAAGATGGGAAGAATGAATAATTGAATAAAGAAAAGAGCTCTCTTCTCTTTCTTGTGGGAGGCCGAAAAAGAGAGCATTGGGTAGTATGCCCAATGCCTCTTATTTTTGCTCTTCTCAAAAGCTTAGGCTTGCAAGGCTAGTACTTAGATGTCATGATTGTGTTTTCCACTCAAGATAAAAACACAATATATATCTTACACTACCTCCTCATTTTCGGTTTTTAAGCATAAAATGGAGAACCCATTTTATTTTGTAATTTGTCAAATTTGTCACATGTAACATATTACATGATATGTCACAATGTAATGTATTTTTAACATATTAAAAATCAACATACTCATAAAATATGTCATTTACAAAATCGACTAGTAATTCGTAATTACTTGTACCAAAAATGTTTCCAAATTATAAACTACAACATTCTGTATTTATAATAATTTATTCATTCCGTTTCAATTGTTTCTTTAAACAATAATTTCATCCAAGTAATAAAATAGTTCGATTACTTAGACCGTGTCTTATTTAATCATATTTACAATAAGATACGTAAATTATACTCACAAAATCATCCGTCAATTTTAAGCAATTTAATTAACTCGTATCGGTATACGATTAATTAAATAATCAATTAAGAGTATTTCCCTATAGGTATGACCTAAGGGGATCAACTGATCACCACCGTCGCACGACAGTAATGTCAAACTCTAGTCAGCCAATCATTACCGATATGTGTGGACCAGTTGACTTGTAAAATATTACATCCCACATGTATTCTTAAAATGAGATTTAATAATGATATTTAAATCATGTGATTGCACTATTGTTGAGGACACATTTCCCAACAGCAGGTCCACCTCACCCTTTACGAGGGGTTCGATGTTTCGGAGCCCCTGCACATGATTACACAGATGAGAACCACAACCAGTATCTAGTACCCAAGTTCCGTAACTTGCGTGGTTAATCTCAATCATATGAATAAAAGTAGAAGAGAGAGAAGATATACCAACAGGTTTAACGCGACCCGCTTTTATGTCCTCATGATAAACAGGACATGTACGCCTCCAATGCCCAGTCTTGTGGCAGTGATGGCATTCCATGTTTTCGGTTTTGCTCTTTGTCGCGCCTGATGAGGTGCTCGACTCACCAGGCCCACTCTAACCTGAACCCGACTTCTTGAACTTCGGTTTGCCTACTGCTAGGCCTGGCTGAACTTTGCCCTTACCCTTGCCCTTGTTTGACACAACGAGAACATCTTGTTTCATGCTCCCACTGAACTTCATGTCCTTCTCGGTCTGTACGAGAAGGGAGTGCAGTTCATGGGGACTTTTCTTCAAATCATTCATATAGTAATTCGCTCTAAATTGCGAAAAACCATCGTGGAGTGAGTGAAGCATGCGGTCAATAACAATGTTCTCGCTGATCTTACAATCAAAGGTCTCGACTTCTCGACATTCTCAATCATTTGAGAATGTGTGGGCTAACCGGTTGGCCCTTTCTCGAGTCTCGCATCAAAGAAGCGAGTGGTATGCTCATAGGTCACGATTCTCGGTGCTTTCGAGATTTCCTTGGTGAGCCTGGTGAAAATCTTGTTTGCACCTTGGGCTATGAAGCGTTTCTGCAAATTGGGTTCCATTGCAAAAATGAGTACGTTTTTAATCGCACCCGCTTCCAAGGCGAAATCGTTATACTTGTCGATCTCGTTAATTCCAGCCGTGGGGCCTGGGTTTGACGGCATGGGCTCAAGCAGAAACCGAGCTTCGCCAGGCAAGATTCCGTAATGCTTTGCCTCCCGATCCATGAAGTTTGATCCATCATTCTTGATCGAGTTGGTGATTCATCCGATTCATGAAGATCCGGCCAGGACTCACGGTCCAATGTGGCACTTGGCATTGGGTCGTTCAAGTGACCAGCCATATTGTTATTAGCAGTTTATGTGAACGTGATCTACACTGAAAAAGAAAGAAACAAAAAACGAAATAAGCAACTCATCGAGGTGATTTAAGTCTATTTAAAATTCATTTTAATCGTGTAGACTCATTGCACTTGTATAATTGATCTCCCTCAAGAATAATACAAGTGATCCCAAGACTCAATTTCCGTAAATTGATAAGCCAACTGTTTAGCTAGTTCTTCCGTAAAAACTCTTGGTCGATAGATTTCTGGAAATCCTATCTATAGTCCACCATAATCACAGGATCGTACGAGTGACCATAGTGTTGAGATAAAATAAGTCAATCGGTTCCAACTTACCCGACGTAGAAGGGGTCATATTATGCCTACCGACGAAGAAGGGATTCATTGGAGTTTGACCTATAAAGATCGTTCTCAATTTTTGATTATACGAGGAAGATCCCATCAACTAAGTTTCAATTCATTTTAAGTGAACGAATAACTAGCAACTGCGTGAATGAATTAATTTAGATGATGGCTTAAATCGTGTGACATGAGAATGTCAAAGAAAACTAACTCGAGACCTCTATATGTGTCAGTTTTCATGCAATTATTAGGTGGTTTGGTTTTTAGGCGGAAAATGATGCATACTATCGTTGCGATAAAATAAATAAATGAATGCAATACGTAAATAAAATTCCTAGTGTGGCCTATCCTAGTAAAAAGAACATAATACAACTTTGGAATCCACCGTTGGACCCGAAAAGCTTGTCTTGATGTTCCATCTTTGTCCATGTAGCGGGAGTGAGCATCCGGTCTCCTTCTTTAGTCTTCTCAAAATTACAATTAAAATTTACAAAATATAAACCTATTTACATTCTAAATAAAAAACTTGTAATTAAAAGAAATAAAGGGAGATACGAGATCTCAAAATACAACCAAGACCGTGTTCCATCATTACGGTAACACGTTCTACTAAGGCCACACTAAGTTACAACCGTTTGCAAAATAAATAAATACGTAATTAAAAGCATTCAAAAATCAAAATAACGATAATTAAAATGCATCAACTAAATTAAATTTATTCGTGACATAATTCCGTAATTATGTTAAATTTATCCAAACCACCAAAGATAATTAAAATTATATGACAAAACCGCTTTAGTCAAGTTAATTTTAATCCGAGATAATCCGTTACTATAAATCGTTTTAAAGTAACTTAATTTTACGTGGGTGAACCGTTTCACTATCAAGCGAGAGCATAAATTCGTTTTATGCAACAAAAGGGCCGAAAAAAAAAACGGAAATTTTTTTTTTTTTTCTTTTACTGTTGGGCGTGAACAGTACCCACGAAATTTTTTTTTTTTTTTTAATTGCTGTAAAGCCAAGAGCATCAAAAAGCGAAAAAAAAAAATTTATACGGCTCCAAATCGTGAGCAACAAAAGATCAAAACAAAACGGTTTGATAAAACACAATTGCAATTTTAATCTAATCCATATAGAAATCAAACTACAATTGTTACATCTTCAACATATTGCAATAATTATCGGTTAAAATTACAACATGTGAAGAACGATTGAAAACAAGAGATCGAACGATCTAACAAAATGTGTGGCACGCAAATCAATGCAAAAACAGAAAACAGGCCGTGACATAAGGCCACACGGTTTTCAAAAATTTTTCGAGACAAAAATTTGTGCCACACGAAATTTTATGCAATCACTTTGATAGATCATTTACACATTGCAATGAATATCGATTACAATACAATATGCAAAGATCAAAATGAAAACAAAGAACAACCAACACCGTGTATACAAGACACGGTTCCCAAGGCACAAAAAAAAACGCAGCAATTAAAAAAATTGCCGAGGGCAAGAAAAATTGTGCCGAATGAAAATTAATAAATAATACATCGATTCAAAAAATCGTTTGATGAAAATCACATAGAAAAATTTACGTGGCCTCGCTCTGATACCACTTAAAGGGTAATATCCGTATAAAACCCATAAATTGAAGGATTATAACGCAAATTTTATACGTGATTAATAGTCATAAACGAAAAACATAATGAAACGATAAAGATTAAGCAATAACCTCCGGTCCTAGTGCAATTCGGCAATGAGAGATCAAAGTAGATCTCCTCCTAATTGTTGCACCCAAGATTGTCCGAGAAATGCCCTTGTGCTAGAATTGAATCCTCTAATTGCCTTGCAATATTGAGAGGATTGTTTTGTGAGGTTTTGTTGGATGAGAGATCCGAATTTTGAGAGGCAATTTTCTCAAAACCCTAATGTATTTTTGCAAATGACAATTAGGTTACAAAAGAGGAGAGACTCCCTCTTTGTATGGTTCGGCCGTGAGCTTTAGATGGGGAGAGTGGGCTTTCCACTTTCTCTTATTTTTAACTCATGGTACGACCCGAAATGCACTAAATGTATATGACACGGTTTTATCATAAATGTCATCGGTTATCGGTTATTAAAGCATCAACTAATAATACGGATTAGTTGAAACATTAATACATGTCCGACAAAGACGATATTGTATAATTATATTTATTCAATATACATTAATCAAATATAAATCGTTTATATTCAATTTTACGAATTAACTGCTTAATTCGCTTTAGCCATTATTATTTAATCCGTATTAAATAAAATATCTCAACATCACATTTTTGACTAATTAATAGTCAAATAACTCAGACTAACTGGTTAGTCAAATTTGGCATCTACATGACTGTATTTTCATACCGTCACATCTCTCAAACGTATCCTATAGGTGTGACTTTTAGGGACCAGTTGATCACCGCCATCTGTATGACAATAACGTCAAACTTATCTAGCAAGCCAACCGTTATTGATAAACGTGGACCAACTGATTATGATACAAAAGTATACCCTTTGATCCTTTTAGAGATTTATAAGTCCTTGCACTAACTGTAAAGGACACCAGCCCCAACAGGTCAGGTTGTCATGAATGACAATAGTTGAAGTACCCATGGTCTTCTTGGTGATAATTCCATAATGAGTTTATACCTATTAATTAAATACGTACGACCATAGCTAATAGTCTAATACGTATGGTCTGAGTTAGTGAGATTAAGTTATTAAAATTGTTTGTTGTTTAGTGAGATTATTATTGAAGCGATCCCTTAAGTAAATTATCTTATAGATAGAACTGATTTTAATTGAACGTGGCATATATCTAATATGTAGGTACAGATTTGATAAAGGATCGGTGTTACTTGTACTTAGCTAATTGGATTTGCGACCGTCTCAGGTAGGAATATCCTACTCAACCTTGTGTTATGTTCTTATATGACGGAGTCATATTTGAGATAAGTTTAATAAAGAATTGTGGTTAAGAGTATTAAATGTTGAGATGGATGTCACTATTATTTATATTGTTGCGATTGTTATTGATAAATCATACGAGTATTGTGATGAGTTGTGCATAGCGGGAGAGACACTACTGCCAGTTGTGCATAAGAAGAGAATTGTTACTGCCGGATGTGCATAGTATAGAGGGTACTACTGCCAGTTGAGCATGGTATGAGAGTACCACTGCCAGTTGAGTTGAGCATGGCACGCTGTTAAGGGGGTTGTGCTACTGCCAGTGAAATCGTTGAGATAGATACGGTATGGTTGGATGAGTTGATAATGACTGGAGATCGGTTGGTTGTGTTTTATATTGATTAATTATTGTTGTTTAGTTTATTCCTACTCAACCTCGCGGTTGACTGTGTATTCGTAAACACCTGCGGTGAACCGTTTTATGGGGAGCAGATTTGACAGGTACTAAAGATTAGCTGACTTGGGAGCATTTGGGACGTGAGCTTGACTTGGACCATAGTTGTTGTCTAGATCACTTGGATTAGTTCGTCACTTTATTTATTTCCGCTGCGATTTGTATTTATTTTATATTAAGTTTAGTTGGTTAATTTGTAAAACGTATGTAATCATTAATGTTTTTATTTAAACTACTTTGGTGAGTTGGACTTTGTTATCTACTACCTCGGGTAACCGAGATGGTAACAGTCCTATTTATTTGGGAATGTCTAGCTAAAGGCTCCCGAATAAATGGGGCTGTTACAATAGCAGGCAGCCTCTCCTTCGCATACATGTCCTTATCATTCACCTTTACCTTGTCCCACTACTCACCTGCCGCTTCTCTCAAGTAGAACGCAGCTTGTTCTACCCTCATGTCATCCGGACAATGCACCAAATCCAGGATATTCTCCATCTCTCTGTGCCAATTATCCAGAAGAATTGGCTCCCCGGTCCCCTTATACTAATCTTTGAGAGATCAAACTCCTTATCCTTCCCCATTCTCTTTAAAGCTTCTGTAAGAGCATCTTGGTGCTCCAACATCTTAACTATATCATCGATGGTCATACTCTCAGCTCTAGCGTACATGGCGTTTCTCTTAGGCGGCATCTTGAAACTATATAAGAAAAGGTAGATATAAACACGCATAACACATCCCAAAACACGTATATAAACTGCACAGACCCCACTCGACCGAGTACCAAAACCCACTCGATCGAGTTGAGGCTACTCGATCGAGTGCCCAACCTACTCGATCGACTGTCTCGCCTCCTGAACCTAATCAGTCCTCCTGATCACACACATACTTGGCCGAGCTGACATGCCACTCGATCGAAGGATCCCTACTCGATCGAGTTCCCCTATGTAATCGATCGAGTACCCAAAAATACGGTTCTGACCAGAAAAACATCAAACTAACCACTCGACCGAGTCAGACCCACTAAATCGAGCACCTCACCTACTCAATCGAGTGCCCCCCACTCGATCGAGTCATGCAGACTCGTAAACAACTACCCGCATATTATCTCACTTTACCTAACATACTATGCAATCTTTATAATTTTAACCAAAATAAACATAACTACGCATTCAAATCTACGCAACTCTTATATAATCACCAAAACGATCTATTCATGTTATCAAAATGCCACATTATAAACATCCAACATACTTTTCATTCAATTCAACATGTAAACACATCTACTCCAACGTTTATTCATACTTCCAATTCTCAACATCCAACATCCAACAATTCATCACACATGCCGTTATGCACACATACAAACTAAAAGACAACACACACGACCCTGACACATACCCCCCATGTGACCGGTTCAAAATTGTAGGGCGAGTTTGTGACTTTAGGACGTCTCCCAAGCCTTTGCATTAGCTCCTACAACTTTTACCCCGGGTTCATTTTAATTGACTCCCTATGTTTATTAGATTCATTGGTTACAAGTTTCAAGATCGTCGCTCTGATACCACTTTGTAACACCCCCATATTTCAAGTGCCTTACCAGGACCACTCAAGTATAAGAACGTCACCAACTCGGTTTCCCAAGGCAATGATAATCAAAAGACAATAACGAAACATAATTTAAATAGTGATAAAGTTTAAGTGATTATAATCCAAAACCAAACTGAGGAAAGTATAATACTTGTTCTCCAAAAATCCAAAGGCCTACTAGCTAAACAAAATTACTGACAACAGCGGCCGATTGTTCTAACTGCAAGTAATAACTCATCCCAGCTAGCCCATAAGCACCATATCAAACCTGCTCAGCAACTGCTCACCATCCCCGAATGGATCACCATAGTTTTATAAAACAAAGACGGGGTCAGTACTAATCACACAATTATATAATCACAATAAAACAGAAATCAACACAGCTCAATCGTCACATCATCCCGAACTCCATCACCAACTCCTCAATACTGACTACACACTAATGTGTGTAGCCCTGCCAGAGTACCCATCGCAACAGGTTACTCCTCGCCGCCAGTACGTGGGGGACTGCACCCGTTCCCACTTAAGCCCCGCTCATCTCCATCGAGCGATAAACTCAAATCTATTGATGTGCACGTCCCTTATGTGGCGGGTTCCACATAAGGTGAATCATGGGCGTAAAGCCACTCCCGTAAGTGACTCCACTCAGCCAGGGACGCACCCCGAAGATCACAGACAGATACAATCAACAACAACCAATAATGATAAAATCCAACAACCGTCACAGTCCCAATATTATACTTTAACAACAATCACAATCAACACCAAACCAAATTACGTGACTAATACTGAGTAGGGAAACCCTAACTAGAATGCAAACACAAGCAGACGATCTCAACAGCTGTATCAAAACCTCTCCTCTACGAATCCTCCTCCTATCACATGATCAGATAATTACTACTAGCACAACTAACCATAAAAACCCCCAATCTCCCAAATTAGGGTTTAAACAAAGTTAATTAAATGCTATAAAATTGGCATGTAGATCTTACCCTTGACGCAAGGATCACAAGGACACAAAGAACGATGAAATCCGACCTCTCAAGCTCCGGGATTTGTCAATAACGCGGATGAAGAGAACAACGTAGTTTTAAACCTCCTTTGAGTGAATTATATTTATGAAAAGTGTTTAGGGAAGAAGATATAAAATATATACTAATCCGCGTCATTAACAAAACCCGTCAAAATATTACCCATCACCCGAGCTACTTGATTGAGTAACTAACGTACTCCATCGAGTGCCACTTACTCGATCGAGTGCCAAGGCTACTCGATCGAGTACGCTACAGGCAGACTACTGTTTTGTAACTCAAAACACCTTTACTCGATAGAGTACCCAGAGACTCATAAAACCGTAGTATAATAGTGCCGCACCACCATCTTATGTACACATTACACCCTACCCAACACCATATGTACCATTCACTCCTCAAGACCCGAAAGCTCCATCCATGACCGATTTGATGTAGCTCATGCAAAATGTTGATATTTGAGTGTACAATGGGAGGGTTGACAACTACTTGGCCCAATACCCCTCCTACTACAACATGGCTCAACAAGGGTACATCAACCCTAGAGGCCTCCATGTATCTTGGGCGCGACCACATCTCTTGTTCCGTAACTATGGCAACCAAGGAGGGAACTTTGGAGACCAATGTGGGGGATTTTCTAGCCAAGGAGGAGGATATGACCAAGGAGGATCAAGCGGACGTGGATACCGCGATGATGATGATGACGATTAGTAGGATGGCTAGAGGTGCTTGACTACACCACCTCCATTTGTATGATACTCTTTCCCTATCTCTCATGTATAGTTGCATTGTAATATATCTCATATGATTAGATTAAGTTTGCATTATAATTTATATCTCACATGATCAGTGTAGTTAGTTGTATATAGACTAGAATTCATGCATAGTCACTAATGACCAAACCTATTTATTTCTACACTAGATATAGTGCTTAAATCGGTTTGGGGAGGTTTGATCATAGGTGACCTAAGCATGCATCATCTAGTATACTGTAGATTGTATTCATTTGTTATATATGTCATATAGAATTGAATTTAGTTAGAGTATGCATTCATTCATATTATATCATTGGACTTGTAATTCATCTCCGTAAAATTTAAAAATCTAAAAACATGTATTTCTTTTTCATTCCTACTCTTACATGTACATTGAGGACATTGTCCAAAATAAAGTGGGGATGGGAATTTAAATTTCAAAATACAGAAAAATTTGAAAATTTTCGAAAAATCCCAAAAATATATTCTTTAATT
The DNA here is from genome assembly GCF_048544455.1 of Silene latifolia. Lineage (NCBI taxonomy): Eukaryota > Viridiplantae > Streptophyta > Magnoliopsida > Caryophyllales > Caryophyllaceae > Silene > Silene latifolia. The sequence continues at coordinate 90,745,627 of NC_133538.1, read as the reverse complement.
TCATAAAAACAAAATCCATAAAAATTTGAAAAATTGCAAAAATCAAAAACATGTTCTTTCCTTTGTAGTGTAGAATTGTATATATTGTATATATTTGTTTGTTTGTTTGTCACTCTTATCACATTGGGTCAACTACGCCACATTTGAGGCATTAAGGAAATTGAAGACCGCATGGTATGATCTTTCCAAATCTCCTTCCTCCTTTTTGAATGTTAATGACAATGTGGCTATATTTTGATTGATTCGGTATGAACCATTATGTTTCTAAGAGTTTACATTTAGATTATATGGCATACTAGTTAATAGAAGCATATGCATTAGAGTTGTATATATGTTAGTTGCATCATGGCATGTAGTTTCATGGTTAGAAAAATTTTGTGAAAATGCCTATTTGGGAATCTTGACAAGTGTACATACGGCCCTCGTAGATAATTTTTCTCCTTAAGACATTGTTTGCTAGAATACCCTCAAAACACCCTAGGATGTGTCATGCTAGTATCTTTTGACCCATGGACTAAGGCCTAGTCAAGAGTACCTTGTGGTGTGATAACTCCTTGGCTACCGTTTATTGCAAGGTGACCTTTGAAGCCATGCAACCGTTCTTTCACTTCTATCGTCATATTTTGTTAACAAAAAGGGAATGGGCACAAAAATCTCCAAAATTTAATTCAAGTCTTGATATGAAAATAAAAAAAGTTTGCACGAAAAATGCATCAGTGAAAAGAGGAGCAAAAACAGACTCCTAAGCTTCAATAAAAGTTCCCTTGCTACAAAATGGGGTTACTTTGAAAATGTTCAAAAATGCAAAAGAAAATGCCAAGTATCAAAATTGCAAAAACATCAAAAGTGGCAAAAGAAATGTTCTCAAAACTCAAATATCACAAGAAATTGGGGGAAAAAAACAAATCAAAAGCAAACTACCATTGTGAAACTCAAAGCATATTGAACCCTTTCTATCCTTTGATGATCCTACTTTGTTGCATGGTGGAGAGGGGACGACCATTCTTCTTGTCTAGGCAAGAGGGGGAATTCCACGATCCTACAGTGTTTCTAACACCATAAGGGACTTGGTCTTGAATAAGGCATTTAGCGATTGAGGATAAAAGTACCCTAGTTTGACGCAACTTGGAGGTGATTTATTGGTATCCTTTTAGACTTAGTAGCTTGGAGAAATGATATCTATAATTGAGTGTGTACCCTTAGATTGCTTCCCTCTTAAATGATTTCTGCCACTTAGATGAGGAAAGTGGCTATTCTTTTTAGATGCATCCATTACTTGTTTTGTGTGCTTAATGCTTGGATGTATCGTCATTTTGGCAAGCCCCACCTTGCCTTGCAAGAAGGCATCTTACCTCATAGATGTCTTGTTGTGAGTTGAAGGGGCGGAGTGAGACCCGCTAATTGTCTAACATCAGTTATATTATTACTAGGATAGTTTAAATAAAGGTCTAGTTCTAGTCACCTGTTTAATCGGGACGAGTAAAGGTTCGGTTTGGAGATGTTTGATGTGACTCTTAATTGCGCACATTTAGTCCCCTAATTGAACCCATTTTGCATACTAATATAGCATTTCATGACCATTTTATCCGTCAATTCCTTTCTATTTTGCTTTCCTATTGCATTGTATATGTCTTGTAGGAAAGAAGATAATAAGGCGGAATTCCCGTCTCTCGTGAATATTCAGAAGCTTTTTGACGATATTGGATGGACTAAGTATGAAGAGGAGGCAAGAATGATGACCAAGGATGTAGAAATAAAGAGTATATAGAAGGGTCGTAGTCTTAAAAGCAAGGAAATGGAATAATGCCCCAGGATCCGTGCGTCCCAAGCTCTGGACGAACATCTCAGCCCAAGATCCGAGTGTCCTTACCCAGGATCTACGCGTCTCAGCAGAGAATCTGAGCATCCCGATGCCCAGTCCGACCGGATCCCCTCACAGGACAAGTCGTGCTTCAAGCCAATCCGCACGGATCTTTCTAGGAGTTGCTACATAATCCGCGCATATCCCTCGGGACTTGCAAAGTTCTATTCAACACTTAAGAATGTTATTTACTAATCTACCCTTGCTTAACCTATTGATGTACCACAATATATACTCCATTTGTAATAATCAAGGGATAGACTAGATTAAGCCTTCATTAGGAGTAGATTAGAATAGATTAGTCTTTAAACTTTCCACCAATTACACATTAATCTTTCCTTAATAATTTCTCATACAATCTTAGATTTAGTTTGGTACTTGAAGAATTCTTGGGTTTGTATTGGGGAATTGAAAACTCTCCACTAATAATCAAAGGGTTTCTTCTTTGTTCTTCCATTTCCTTTGTTTAATTCAAGTTGTTTACATTTGGATCTCTTGGGTATGTATTTGAAGATTAAGTGACAAGTCTTCATCTTTATTCAAGGATTCTTCTTTATTTATATTAATCTTTACTCTCCAAGTTGGTAACACTCTTAATCCCTTTTTATTTACTTGTTCATCTCTTGTTTATTGTCTTGCTTAATCATTATGTTCACTTGTGTTGTGATGTTTGACACCATTGCTAGCATAATAATCATGATGAGTAGTGAGTAGTCTCTTAACTAGGATTAGTGGGGGATTAGGGAAGTTAATCATGGGATAGATTTATGCTTAATGAGTTCATATGAATGCTTGCTTATTGTTCTTCAACTTATGCACATGTCATTTTTGATGAAATGATAGACTATGAAACCTTGCATTTTTTACTCATCTCTTATCTTTTCAATTAGGCTTGTAAGATATAAACCAACTCAAGCCTTATTAGACAATGCATAGACTTGAATAGGGATAACCCAAGTTGACTTGTAGGTGTTGTAAATTCTTAACCGACTCGGCTCTGAGACGTAATTTTCCTTAGGATTTGGTTTATCATGCATGTAGTTTAATAGGAAGAATTAAGTCGACTTGTAGGTGTTGTAAAGTCACAAATGACTCGGCTCCAGGACCCAAATCTTCTTATGATTTATATGACATGAACTAACTTTATTCCAACAATAATAAATTGCTTGCATCTATATAACTCATTTATGCTATCTTACCATGATTCCCTTATGACCCCATGACATCCTAGTATCCTTTATTATTTGTTTACATCTTCATTTGCTTTATTGCTTGTTTTATTTTATTGCTTCCATTAGTTTAGAATCATCAAACTCAAATCAATTGTGACAACCCTTAGCACAACTACGATTAGATTGAACAATTTGAATACCCCTGCCCCGTGGATCGACCCCGACTTGCTTGCTATGCTGATAGTTAGGTATAAATGTGTTTGAGGGCGTACAACGACACGCTTCATCAGAAGTTAAGACGAAAATACAACGCAACTAAAAGATGAATATTATTATTATTATTATTATTATTATTATTATTATTATTATAATATAAATGAGGTGTAAAAAGGTAGGTACGAGTTGTCGATTTGTGATTGGTTGAGATTTAACTTAGATTCAAAAGTGAAATGTGACGGTCTTTGCTAGACGGAAATATGTCTATAACTTAAGACGGAATTATTATTATTATTATTATTACTTTCTTTTTTTTTTCTTTTTTTTTTTTTTATAAAAAGGATGCGCGCAGCTTTCATTAAAACAAAAATAAAAGTTTACATGAAATTGGTGGGGAGCCGAGAGACAATCTGGGCTCCCACACCCTTAGCAATAGTAAAGCTAAGTCTAGTAAAAATGTAAGCGGCCACCCGAGCCCCCGCATCCTGAGATACCGGGAATTTCTGGATCCGCTTGAGCAAGGCAACAGCGTCCGAACCCAGCTCCTTAGTGAAGAGAAAGAGAAAGGTAGGAAACCATAACCCGCTACCGCGCACAAATCCCCATACTTAGCACACTTTCGCTGAGCAGCATCAGCGACAACCCGGCCTGGCACAAAATTTGCCAACCCAGTCTGAGTCAAAGGGGAAGAACCTGTCAGGTCAACGCACACATCACGCCCCCTGTCTAGAGAATAAAGCAATAAATCCGCAGGAAGAAGAGAGCCACCATGCCTATCAACCAAACCGATATCAACCTCCTTCCCCGCAGTAATACCAGATCTATAGCAGATGTCGAAAAGAGTGTCCCGGACAAGGTTATGCCGATGTTTAATGCCCACAGTACCAGTACAAGAAACAGTGTGGTCCCCAAAAACATCCCCAAAGAAAAACCCGAGAGCAAGCAGACAGGCCTAGATATCGTGAATAACGGAACACCAGGACGATACCCGGCAAAGACACTACGGTAAGTCCTCCCATTCATAGTCTGCCCCAACCCTGAGATAGGAACCGCACATAACCAATCAGAGGAGTGAGAACCCTGCTGAGACTGTCATAAAGCAAGCTTGCGTGGTGTCAAAGAGAAAACAGACTCTGAGGTAGCAGCAACTGTCGTGAAATAAATGTCTGCCAATTTCTTCATAAGTTTGGGGGCAGCGATTTCACTAGGGTGACCTAATATACCAGAACATGTAGTCGCAGTAAACACTTGCGCGGCATCATCAAAAGCAGGACCAGCGGCTCCAATACCAGAAGGGCCGAGGAGCTTAGCCTGCAAATCAGTAGACTGCAAGCGGGACGCAATAAAAGCATAAAATAAAACATCTCCCGCCACATAGACACCAAGACCACCAAGATGAAAAGGGAATGTAGCAAGGCGCACTGCCAATCCCCAAAACCCGGCCCTGACGCGGTGACAATACGTTCCAAGTTAGAACGAAGAGCGGCATCAAAAGGAAGATGGACAGACCCAAAAACACTAGGGGAGCAAGTACGAAGGGAGAAGTAGAGCTTAGAAATACCAGTACAAGCTCGAAGAAGAAGCAACTCACATTGCGGGTCCTCAATCCTCGCAACCAAGTCCATTAGCTCAATGGTCTTAGTTACTCTCGTCGCCACAATCTCACTGCTAAAACCAAGACAAGTACTGACAGGTCCTCCCAAAACTATAACACCGCGCAATGGCCGAGAAATAGAAGTGGGGAAAACCCCAGGAAGCCAACTCCGTGGATCCTCAACAGGCCAAAAGACCTCCGTCTTGGAGACATTAAGATGTAATCCAAAACGAGGGCCATCCAACCTAATCAAGTCCAAAACCTTCCCCACCTCCAAAGTATCACCCACGATGGTGCCATCATCTATGTACCAAGCCTGCAAAGTGAGGTCAAAAGTGTCCTGGATCTTGCAAACCAAGGGATGCAAAACCAACGCGAAAAGCAAAGGCCCCAACGGATCACCCTGTTGAACACCCTAACAAGACCACAACCAGTGCTCCCCATAAAAAAGGCGGACCGGGCTGGAATAACAAAACTCCACCTAACGGGAGAGAGCCGGGCAACGACGGCGGACCTCCTGAAGCATGGTCGAACGGTCAACAAGGTTGAACGCATTCTGGAAATCAACCAACAGCATAGAAAGCCCCACCTGAGCCCCCCGAGCCTCAATGAGCCGGTTCAAGGCATGCAAGATAGCCTCTCTTCCACCGGACACACCCACCCCGAACTGAAGCCCATCAAAATAAGAAGATAAAGACGGACCAACCATAGAAGCACCAACCTTAGAGACAAGCTGTCTCCAGACCGTACCAACAGCAATAGGACGAACTCCACCACCCGGTTTAACGAGTGGTGTTAGAGGGGCGCTGGCAATGTACTCACCCAGAGGAAGAGGACACCGGCCCTCAAGAAAAAGATTAACCACCCTAGTAATAGAAGTGATCAAATCATCGGAGATAGCCACAGCAGCGCCACTCAAACAGTCCATAAGGTGTTGGGCACGAAAACCATCCCTCCCACAGGAAGTATCACGAGGGAAGCTCCGAATCATATCCAAGACCACCGCCGAAGAGGCAACCAGAGGATGATGATCCCCAGACTGAGGAGGCAATGAAGGAGGCGGGGCGACAGGATGCTTCTCCCGCAGGGCCACGAGAGTAGCATTGGAGTAGGGGGCGACCCCAAAAGAAGAAAGCACCCATACAGCAGCAGTATAATGGCTATCAAAAATCTTCCGCCGAAATTGGCGGAGGTTAAGCTCACTCAAATCCAGATCCTCATCCACAGAAAATGAAGAAGGACCCTCATCAAAACACACCGTAATAACCGCAAGCCCCCCCCCGGTGCCCCCAAGCAAGGATAGCCCGGCAATATTCTCCTCCCGATCGACGCGAATAGCGTCGACACTCATGATTACTCCGAGGAGCGAAAGTCTTGAGCAAACAAAGTGGTAGAACAGGCAAACGAACCCAGCGGGATAGATCACTAAGGGCATCAAACACCGCATCCAAGGCCCCTTTCAAAGCCCGAGCAAAGCCAAGACGGCACTTAGGAGGAATAGATTTCACGGTGCGAAGGCCTAAAGACAATAAACGATCCAGCGAAGATATATACCACTGAACGAGCTCTACACTATCATCAGAAGAAACCAAAGTAGAAGGAACCAAAGCTCTTGGAATACCATGAATATGGAAGGTGTAAAGGCCATCAACACACTCCGGATGCATCACAAAATCACCCCGACTATGCCGACATCTTGCTCTAACAGTACGGGTCATAAAACACACCCCACACAACCAGAGCCCCATCCGTCTCAAAGAACTCTCGGCATTCGAATAAACAGTCAAACTATCAGTAAGAGTCTGACGTGTAAGGTCCAACGCACCGTCATGACAATGTCGGACCTGTAAATGTTTCTGCCAAGCTGCCTTTGTAAGGCCCTTACCGAAACCATCCCGACACCTATGAAGACCCGAAAAAGGACAATGGTACCGTACAAGCTCGGGCATGAAGGAAGAAAAAACCCACGCCCATCTGCAACAAAAAAACCGATATAGCCACCAAGAAACCACCCGAACGAAGACCACTCTGAAGGCAACCGCACAAGCAGCTAGAGGCAAGACCCACCACAAACAACAACCACAGCCTAAAGAAAAGGCAGCCATGGTGACCACTAAACACCACCCACTCCGGTGATGATCAACCACCACCACTAGCTACCAAAAATATAAAAGAAACTCCCACGGCACTAGACACCCGTAAATCCCACCGCAAACAACAACCACACCATAAACAGCGGTAGCAGAAGCAATGGCCGGGGACAGCACCACAGACCACCAGGCCACCGCAAGGGCAAACACCAGCAGCAAGAAGGCAGTAAAAAAACGAAACAAACCACAAAACCCTACTGTAAAAGGAAACACGACACTCACTGAAGAAAAGGAAGGAATAGCGCAGTCAGATTCGACGACCACCACGACAGAGACCGGCGACGTGAGGTCTGAGCGCCCAATAGTGGTGGCTCAGGTGGACACAGATCGCAAAAAAGGCGGCAATGTCCCCTGAGAAAGACGAACCTCCACGCTCAAATATCCTCCCAATCGCAGAAGCACAACCGTCGACGGAACTACCAACAGCAACCAATAGCAACACTCCCTGACCGGCGAAGTGAGGTCAAATGGTCGACGTGGTGTGGATGTTGGCGGCTAACGGCGAAAAACGACCGAATAACCCCATGCCCTAAACACTGCACGATACCGCAACACCACAACCCTAACAACCCACACCAAAAACCACAACCGTGGACGGAGGCCGACCTGAGAAAGTGGCGGTGAAGGAGGATGGAGGTGTGACGGTGGTGTTGATGGCAGTCGAGCGGCAGGTTGTTTGAAATCGCAGATCGCACGCACTTCCCTCTCCTCTCTCCTCTCTCAAAATTATTATTAAATTATTATTATTATTATTATTATTATTATTATTATTATTATTATTATTATTATTATTATTATTATTATTATTATTATTATTATTATTATTATTATTATTATTATTATTATTATTATTATTATTATTATTATTAGTTTTTTTTTTTATAAAAGGATGCGCGCAACTTTCATTAAAAGAAAAATAAAAGTTTACATGAAATTGGTGGGGAGCCGAGAGACGATCTGGGCTCCCACACCCTTAGCAACAGCAAAGCTAAGTCTAGTAAAAATGTAAGCAGCCACCCGAGCCCCCGCATCCTGAGATACCGAGAATTTCTGGATCCGCTTGAGAAGGCAACAACATCCGAACCCAGCTCCCTAAGTGAAGAGAAAGGAAGGAAACCATAACCCGCTGCCGCGCACAAATCCCCGTACTTAGCACACTTACGCTGAGCAGCATCAGCGACAACCCGGCCAGGCACAAAATCCGTCATCCCAGTCTGAGTCAAAGGAGAAGACCATGTCAAGTCAACGCACACATCACGCCCTCTGTCCAAAGAATAAAGCAACAAATCCGCAGGACGAAGAGAGCCACCATGCCCATCAACCAAACCGATATCAACCTCCTTTCCCGTAGTAATACCAGATCTATAACAAATGTCGAAAAGAGTGTACCGGACGAGGTTATGCCGATGTTTAACGCCCACAGTACCAGTACAAGAAACAGCGTGGTCCTCAAAAATATCCTCAGCGAAAACCCGAGAGCAAGCGGGACAGGGCCTAGATGTCGTGAATAACGGAACACCCTGATGATACCGAAGCACACTACGGTATGTCCTCCCGTTCATAGCCTGACCCAACCCCGAGATAGGAACAACACGTAACCAATCAGAGGAGTGAGAACCCTGCTGAGACTGCCATAAAGCAAGCTGGATAGAGTTCCGGTGAGAACGGGGCTTATCGTGAGAATGGTGATAACCAATCCTCATCATTCAATTTTGATCTAAGGGACAAGATTTAACATCATCTTAAAGGTTAAGCTTTAATATTACACACAATCCACCCAAAAGTCAATGAACAAAAAGTCAACACCGGTCAAGGGTGGTTGACTGCCGGTCAATGGTGGCCGCCGGAAGAAGGCAATGGGTCAACGGTTGCCACCGGTGGTTGAAGGTGGTCAACAGCCCGACAGTCGGTCATGCGGAGGGTCAACGTCGTTTAATGGTGGTCGGTGGCTGGTAAGGCGGAGGGTCAACGGTGGCCACCGGTGGTTGAAGGTAGTCAACAACCACCAATGGTCAATGATGATCAACAATTTCAAACTTCAAAAATGTTGTTGATGGGGATTAAATCCACGACCTCTTGGTTTAGATGCACTTACTTTTACCACTGTGACACATGCATCTTGTTGTTAATTTTATATCTCTTTTAATATATATCTTTGTTAAGACCTGAGTTAAAACAATATGTACCTCTAATAACTATTAAATGTACTTCCAGATTATATTTAATGTACATTCAATATAAAATCAATGTACATGATGAGTTAGTTAAGTGTACTTGATAAAAATTGAACAACATATTTTATGTACTTATGTTAATTATTCTTTGTATCTATACTTTATATTTAATGTACCTCCAATATATATAATGTGTCCCCGATGAGTAAGTGAAATAAAGTTAATAAACAATTGTAGTAAATATGATATGTAGCTATAATTATTAAAATGTACATTTATTATATATTTCATGTCCCTTCTATATTATTAAAATGTACTTGAATAATTATTGAAACATGCCTTGGAACTAATTAAGATATACATGGTATGTAACTTTAATATTTATTATATGTACCTGTAATATATATTTAATGTGCCTCTTATATAAATAAAATGTACATAATAAAAAATCGAGTCATAATTGATAACTAATTAAAATAAGCATGATATGTACCTTTAATAAGTATTAAATGGATCTATATTATAAATTTAATGTACCTCTCATATACATAAAATGTAAATGATTTATTCATCCGTGCAAAATAATTAATTAAAATAAACATGATATGAATCTATAATCGTTTATAAATGTACCTATTGTAGATATATTTAATTTACCTCTTAAAAAATTAAAGGTACTTGATGATTTGTTGAAACGTGATTTTTAAATAATTTAAATAAACATAAATACTTTGATATGTACCCTTAGTTATTATAAGATGTACCTCTATCATATGGTCAATGTATGCCCTACATATATATATATATATATATATATATATATATATATATATATATATATATATATATATATATATATATATATATATATATATATATATATATATATATATATATATATATATATATACAAGATGCACATAACGAATTAATGATATGTATTTGAAAAGTAATTGAAATATATACGACATGTCATACTGAAAAAATATTATGTACCTTCAATGGTAATAAAATGTACCTTTGACATAAATATATTGTACGTGTATATATTTTTCGTTAATTTATAATAATTATATAAGTTATAAGTTCAAATAATAATTATCATAAGTACATAAAATATTTTGATCAATTTTTATCATGTACATTTAACTAATTGGGCATTACATTGATTTTATACTATTATATGTACTTCTAGCTTATATTAAATGTACCTTTAGTATAAAATCAATGTACATTGATACCGTCGTAAAGTATCAAGATTTAAATTTATAAATTCGAAACTACTACTGTAGACAGCGGTAGCACGAGTCGAACCACAGGGAGGAAGGGAATTTAAGTTGTTCTAGATTCCAATCTAAAAGTAACAAATAAGGGGGGTGGGGATGTTTTGGGTTTATTTAAACCTAATATGCAATATTATTAAACTAAAGCAAATAAATAAACAATTAAAGAAAATGGATAAAATCGAATATTAAAAGGGATGCTAAGATGGTCGGTTCACTATAGCTATGACGGCGCATGTCCTGGGTGAGTCTGAAATAAAGTAGTGTAGATGGGTAAATAACAAGTCCTCTCGGTCCAAGTTAACCAGTAGCTCCTTTCGGCCTATGCTACTAGCCCCTAAGTCTCATTAATGTTAGCTCTCGCCCCGAAAAGTGATTCTTAAAACCTAAATTACCTATCTTTCGATCTTAGCAATTTAGTCGTTCTAATTCATTAATTATTTCCCTCCCCTATCTCTCGATCTTAATGGGTTGGTCAATACTAAGCATCTAACAAGTCTCCTCTCGGCCCCGTTGTCTAATATTGTACTTAATAAATTAAAAACGGTGCTAATCATACACGCGTCAGTCGATCGACCACTATAGGCAGTCGATCGACCAACTGGCACAGTCGATCGACCAGAGAAGCTAGTCGATCGACTAATGCCCTAATTCAGGTCGCCTAATTCTACGCCATCTACGCTATAGGTCCCCTACATCTTAGCACGAAGGGTTTAGCTACACATATTAATGAGGATAACAACAACTAATTCGATAAATACGATGAACGAATGCATAATTGAAATTGAACAATTAAAAGCAATAATAAACTAAAGGTTTCGGGATTATTCTAACAATTCTAACTACTGCAAGAATAACTAAAACAAACTGGAATTATAAAGAAGGAATACCGTAACGAGGCAGGAACAAGAGAATCCGAAAGCGAAATAACGAATTTTATTGAGAGTAAAAATTAAAGTAATTGAATGTAAACCGTATGCTGAATTCTAAACTAATGTCTCTGTTCAGAGATACCTCCTAATATGATAGCAGTCGAGTTATATAGGATTAACACAACTTCTTATTTTCTAAAACCTAATTGCGTTGGGCTTCTAACTTCTCGTTTAGTTTGCGTCAGATTCGAAGCTTGGTCGATCGAGCACTGAGTCCAGTCGATCGACCAAGGTACCTGGCATAGTAGCTTCTGGAATTCGCGCTCTGGTCGATCGACCATGTAGGTCAGTCAATCGACCAAGGGTGCTGTAAAGTAATGCATTCTGACGAATTCTGCAGCGTGCAATGATCTTAAAATAGCTGCCATTCCTTCATTACTTGGTCAAATAAGGCGTTCTACGCGGAGTTGAAAAGCTAAGAGGATAAGCTTTCACCTCCAATTTAAATCACTCGATTATCTGCTCTAGACCTTGAGATATAGCCAATTTAAGCACGCTACAATATCGTGAAGTGCTTCTTTGCTTGTTAAACTCGTACGCACCCATGATTTTGCTATCTTTAGGCCTTGAAAAGCGCACCAAGCTCATTCCTCGAGTTAATACCTCATGTCAAATCCTATGCTAAACACTCGGGAACGGATTCGGCTAATTTTCTGCTGAATTATTCACATTTCTGCAATATTATACAAAAACACGAAAGTAGACGGAAATAGGGAAAATAGTAGCATAAACTACATAATTGAGCTCTGACATGCGTGTAAAATAGGGTGTAAAACATCATATAAATGTCACGCATCAAATTTCCCCAAACCAAACCCTTGCTTGTCCCCAAGCAAGAACTAGACTCGATCCTAAAACCTAATTGGAACGATTTCAAACTTCAGTGCGAAATGCAAACTGTAAAGCCTAAACCAGTTTAATGCTACAAATCAACAATCAATTAGATATGAATCATGCAAAGAAGTTATGTAGTCGTTAAAAACTGCTGAACCGTCAACTGTAAAGATTTATCAATTCGGACTCTCACGGGCCACTCATAACACACAATGAATACGGGTGAGTATATGTAAAAGATAGAAAGTAGTAATATTGTAATGACTCTCACTTAACTACGACCTATAAGAACATGCCTGCAATCTAATATGAAAATGATCTCTACAACCGTACATATGCATTCCAACCAAACAAATGACCATGACACATGCCGAGGTAAATATGGATATGTGAGGTAATGGGTAAGAAGACGCAAAACATTTATGGGAATGTGGAGCTATAGGTGATCAAGCTAGTACCTAAACAAAACCATATGACAACATCCAACTTCTTGCTCAAGATTTTCAATAAAACCGGTGCTAATTATCAAGCACTAAACTCACAACCCAACAACAACTAAACTCCCCAACAATTAGAAATAATACATGGGAGTAAAAAATCACCAACTCATAACAATTTCAACATGTGATTTTTTCGAATTTTCCTTTCACTACTGCAGTCCATAGTCGATCGACCAATGTAGCCGGTCGATAGACTAAATCTTTTTTTCGAATCTCTTTTTTTCCTTTTCGTATTCTATTTTTTTTTCTTTCTTTTTCTTTCTTTTTTTTCAATTCTTTTTCTTTCCTTCCCTTTTTCACCATTTCAACAACATCTCAATAAAGAGTAAAATAACCAAACCGTAATAAACACATTCCCAAAAACTAAGACTACTAGCTTGACAAAAACAGGCTAAATATAGGATGTAGTTAAGGGACAAAAGGCTAAATTTGGCTATGAGGGGCTCATGGGTAAAATGAATAAAGGGGACCACTACCACATGTGTCAACAAACCACGAACCGAATGCATACAGGTATTAAGCAGATTAAGTTCATATTTATGAAAATTAATGTAACATGTCTCATAAGGAGTAACTACTCACATTCCTAAATAAACTGGTCATGAATGACACCAGTTATAAGGCTCTAAATCTCAGAAGATGATGTAGTTTGCCAAAAATCTAAGTCAAGTCTCAAGTTAAGCAAATAACTAACGAAAACTCGTAGACTATGCAAATGATTCTACTAATAACATGTCAACTAGCAAGGCTTAGGCATAAAACAACTGAAAATGCAATGTCATCATTGAAATACTACCGTTCCGACTCGACCTATATGCGAAAATAAACGTGCATTTTTTTGAATTTTTGAAATTTGTTTCTAATTTTTGAAATTTTGTATATATATGAAATGAAAAAAAATAAATGCAAACTGAAAAGCAATAAACGTGAAACAGAAATGCAATAAAACATGTAAATGCAATGCAAAACCCTCAAAATTTGATACCGTCGTAAAGTATCCAGATTTGAATTTATAAATTCGAAACCACTACTGTAGACAGCGGTAGCACGAGTCGTACCACAGGGAGGAAGGGAATTTCAGTTGTTCTAGATTCCAGTCTAAAAGTAACAACTAAGGGGGGGTGTTTTGGGTTTATCTAAAGCTAATATGCAATATAATTAAACTAAAACAAATAAATAAACAATTAAAGAAAATGGATAAAATCAAATATTAAAAAGGATGCTAAGATGGCCGGTTCACTATAGCTATGACGGCACATGTCCTGGGTGAGTCTGAAATAAAGTCGTGTAGATGGGTAAATAACAAGTCCTCTCGGTCCAAGTTAACCAGTAGCTCCTTTCGGCCTATGCTACTAGCCCCTAAGTCTCACTAATGCTAGCTCTCACCCTGAAAAGTGATCCTTAAAGCCTAAATTACCTATCTTTCGATCTTAGCAATTTAGTCGTTGTAATTCATTAATTATTTCCCTCCCCTATCTCTCGATCTTAATGGGTTGGTCAATACTAAGCATCTAACAAGTCTCCTCTCGGTCTCGTTGCCTAATATTGTACTTAATAAATTAAAAACGGTGCTAATCATACACGCGTCAGTCGATCGACCACTATAGGCAGTCAATCGACCAACTGGCACAGTCGATCGACCAGAGAAGCCAGTCGATTGACCAATGTCCTAATTCAGGTCGCCTAATTCTACACCATCTACGCTATAGGTCCCCTACATCTTAGCACGAAGGATTTAGCTACACATATTAATGAGGATAACAACAACTAATTCGATAAATACGATGAACGAATGCATAATTGAAATTGAATGATTAAAAGCAATAATAAACTAAAGGTTTCGGTATTATTCTAACAATTCTAACTACTTCAAGAATAACTAAAACAAACTGGAATTATGAAGAAGGAATACCGTAACGAGGCAGGAACAAGAGAATCCGAAAGCGAAATAACGAATTTTATTGAGAGTAAAAATTAAAGTAATTGAATGTAAACCGTATGCCGAATTCTAAACTAATGTCTCTGTTCTGAGATACCTCCTAATCTGATAGCAGTCGAGTTATATAGGATTAATACAACTTCTTTTTTTCTAAAACCTAATTGCGTTGGGCTTCTAACTTCTCGTTTAGTTTGCGTCAGATTCTAAGCTTGGTCGATCGACCACTGAGTCCAGTCGATCGACCAAGGTACCTGGCACAGTAGCTTCTGGAATTCGCGCTCTGGTCGATCGACCATGTAGGTCAGTCGATCGACCAAGGGTGTTGTACAGTAATGCATTCTGACGAATTCTACAGCGCGCAACGATCTTAAAATAGCTTCCATTCCTTCGTTACTTTGTCAAATTAGGCGTTCTACGCGGCGTTGAAAAGCTAAGAGGATAAGCTTTCACCTCCAGTTCTAATCACTCAATTATCTGCTTTAGAACTCGAGATATAGCTAATTTAAGCAGGCTGCAATATTGTGAAGTGCTTCTTTGCTTGTTAAAGTCGTACGCACCCATGATTTTGCTATCTTTAGGCCTTGAAACGCGCACCCAGCTTATTCCTCGAGTTAATGCCTCATGTCAAATCCTATGCTAAACACTCGAGAACGGATTCGGCTCATTTTCCGCTGGATTCTTCACATTTCTGTAATATTATACAAAAACACGAAAGTATACGAAAATAAGGAAAATAGTAGCATAAACTACATAATTGAGCTCTGAAATGCGTGTAAAATAGGGTGTAAAACATCATATAAATGACACGCATCAAACTTCCCCAAACCAAACCCTTGCTTGTCCCCAAGCAAGAACTAGACTCGATCCTAAAACCTAATTGGAACGATTTCAAACTTCAGAGCGAAATGCAAACTGTAAAGCCTAAACCAGTTTAATGCTACAAATCAACAATCAATTAGATAGGAATCATGCAAACGAGTTATTTAGTCGTTAAAAACTGCTGAACCGTCAACTGTAAAGACTTATCAATTCGGACTCTTACGGGTCGCTCATAACACACAATGAATACGGGTGAGTATATGTTAAAGATAGAAAGTAGTAATATTGTAATGACTCTCACCTAACTACGACCTATAAGAACATGCCTGCAATCTAATATGAAAATGATCTCTACAACCGTACATATGCATTCCAACCAAACAAATGACCATGACACATGCCGAGGTAAATATGGATATGTGAGGTAATGGGTAAGAAGAGGCAAAACATTTATGGGAATGTGGAGGTATAGGTGATCAAGCTAGTACCTAAACAAAACCATATGACAACATCCAACTTCTTGCTCAAGATTTTCAATAAAACCGGTGCTAATTATCAAGCACTAAACTCACAACCCAACAACAACTAAACTCCCCAACAATTAGAAATAATACATGGGAGTACAAAATCACCAACTCATAACAATTGTAACATGTGATTTTTTCGAATTTTCCTTTCACTACTGCAGTCCACAGTCGATTGACCAATGTAGCCGGTCGATAGACTGAATCTTCTTTTCGAATCTCTTTTTTTCCTTTTCGTATTCTGTTTTTTTTTTCTTTCTTTTTTTTTTTCTCTCTTTTTTTTGCCTTTTTTTTCAATTCTTTTTCTTTTCTTCCCTTTTTCACTAATTCACCAACATCTCAATAAAGAGTAAAATAACCAAACCGTATTAAACACATTCCCAAAAACTAAGACTACTAGCTTGGCAAAGACAGGCTAAATATAGGATGTAGTTAAGGGACAAAAGGCTAAATTTGGCTGTGAGGGGCTCATGGGTAAAATGAATAAAGAGGACCTCTACCACATGTGTCAACAAACCACGAACCGAATGCATACAGGTATTAAGCAGATTAAGTTCATATTTATGAAAATTAATGTAACATGTCTCATAAGGAGTAACTACTCACATTCCTAAATAAATTGGTCATGAATGACACCAGCTATAAGGCTCTAAATCTCAGAAGATGATGTTGTTTGCCAAAACTCTAAGTCAAGTCTCAAGTTCAGCAAATAATTAACGAAAAATCGTAGACTATGCAAATGATTCTACTAATAACATGTCAATTAGCAAGGCTTAGGCATAAAACAGCTGAAAATGCAATAACATCATTGAAATACTACCATTCCGGCTCGACCTATATGCTAAAATAAACGTGCATTTTTTTGAATTTTTGAAATTTTTTTCTAATTTTTGAAATTTTGTATATATATGAAATGAAAAAAACAAATGCAAACTGAAAAGCAATAAACGTGAAACAGAAATGCAATAAAACATGTGAATGCAACGCAAAACCTTTCCCCAAACCAAATCATACAAAGTCCCCATTGTGTGAAATCATGTGTATAAATAAGCAAAGGAAATTGGGATTTTGCGATAAAAAAAAAAAACTAAATAGGACATGAAATTGGGACTCGAAAACTTACAAGATTTTAAGCCCAGCAAAAGGAAACCTCCCCAAACCAGCGTGAGCTAGGAGGTTTCAGTAGCCAACAGTGCTACCAAAGGCATCTGAAAAGAACAAAACATACCGCGCATAAAACGAGAAAACAACATTTGAACGAAATTTACGAGCAAAAGAATTAAAATTGAAAATAGAAGAAAGGAAGAAAGCAGCAGGACCGGGTCGATCGGCCACTTCAACCAGTCGATCGACCAGGCTAATTGAAACAGTAGCCTCAGAGCTGCGTGGGACGGTCGATCGACTACTATGGCCAGTCGATCGACTGCCCACCTGACTTGAACAGTTCCTGATCTTCTAATTAACTCAATAAATTGAGTTAACTTGGTCTTCTTACCTGCAATGCACATAAATACGCGCCCGAAAATTGCGCAAACCCAAAAACACAGTCTATAGTCTTAATAATCCTAAACAAAACAAATAAAATACGTAGTCTCGCAAACTTAGCGGGAAAAAAAATGCAATAAAAAGAGTTGTCTTAAAACTCAAGCAATAAAATGTGAAAGTGTTTATCCACGGAAACTGCGGGATAACTCCGACCATGGCCTTTGGCTAGATGCAGTCGCCTCAGCAATACTAATCTCAGCAGATGGAGACCATCCATCTCCGTCATCTAGGCAACTCAATGGATCGTCAGCAGCCCTAGCCCTCCATGCTCTAGTATCGTCCGGCTCATTGAACTCCAGATCATTCTCCATGCCTCGCTCTGACTTCTTCAAAGCTGGAAAATCAGGTGGCTCTTTATCCGGCTCCTCATCAGATCCATAGCTTAAACATCCCAGTCCACCTTTCTGAATAATTGGTTCCTTCACAGCTGGAGCAATATGCGGTAGTTCCTTCCCAAACCAGACCCTGCAACAAGTAAAACACGAGATTTTTCCTCCAATTCGCTCCCAATCTGGGGCGGAGTTGTTAAAGCAGGAATAGGGGTAGGAATAAAAGGTGAGACATCATCAATAATCACACAAGTATTAGCTGTCTTAGTATTGCACTGAACCACCATAGGATCCCTACGAATGGGAGACTGAGCAAATGAAATTCTTTCCTTCCCCACCTTAAAAGTCAATGTCCTAAGGCCAACATCAATAACTGCACCAGCAATGTGCAAAAATGGTCTACCCAAAATAATCATGGTGTGACGATCCTCGGGTATATCTAGAACAACAAAATCACATAAAGCTTTATCGAGACTAAAGGTGCCTATTTGACACAGGATAGAGAAACTACCTGAGTCAGCTAATTTCTGCGGAGCATTATGAATTAAGTAAGAACTAGACTCAGCAGTTAATGCAACAGACTCGACTCTTTCAAGTTTCCGCTTTTTAGTCAAAAGTTGCTTCATAAATTTCATATAAGCAGGAACTTGATTTACCAACTCAAGAAAAGGTATTTGAACATTTAAACTATGAATAGCAGATTTAAATTTCTCGAAAGATACCTCATCCTTTGTCGGCACCAGTCTTTCTGGATCTGAATACTTGGACTGAAAATCGACCATCTTCTCTTTGTTGTATCTAGAACCCTTTTCAGTTTGTCGCAGGAACGAACCATTGACTGTAGTGTTGTCATACTTGGTCACTGGAACTGACCCATCAGCATTTGGGTCTTGCCTCAATATCTTCAGAGTTGTCGAACCCCGAAACAAATGGCCTCTCAGGTCATCAGGTATTGGAGGACGGAACTGTGCACTTTCAGTAGCTTCCTCAGTCGATCAACTAGGTTGGCCAGTCGATCGACTGAGGTCTTCAGGTACAGTAGCACTGGAAGGTCGAGGACTGGTCGATCGACCATGACGGTCAGTCGATCGACTGCCCATGCTGCTAGTCGTCTTTATTTTTCCACTGTTCACAGACGCCTTTTCTTTCTTCTTTTCAGACCCATCTTTCGCCACAGTGGGCTCGACAATAGTAAACCCGCTCCTCAGTGTTATGGCATTCAAAGTCTCTTTTTGCTCAGTCTTGTTTTTCGATTTCTGGAGCCGCTCAGAAAATGAAAGCTTTATTGACAACTTGGCTTGCTCTTCTACTTCCTTCTTTGAAACATCCTTTGAAGTAAGGACCTTGTCCTTATCAACACCTGGAAATAACTTCATGGTTCTTGAAATAAACGACCCATCAAGAATTCGGGTCGAATTATCAACAATATCAGCAGTAGGCGAGGTTGATCGACCATGGGAGCTGGGTTCCAAAAGCTTGTGATTGTCAGAAAGAAAAGCATTAACAGAGGTCTTAGTCGATCGACTAGAGTGGTTGGTCGATCGACTTTCAAATGCTGCAATTCTACTCCTAACGCTATTTTTTTGTTCTGACAGTTCAGCCTCTTCTCTTCCCGATTCATCTTTATTAATTTCCGGGCTTACCCATTTCATAGCAGGCCCTTCAAGGGTTGACCCACTACGAACGCGCATAGCATGCACGGTCTCCATGTGTTGAGGAGAATAAAGGTTGGTCATTCGGGACTGAAAAGATTTAAACCATGCTGCATGTTCTTCACGATGTTTGGCAGTTTTGGTCGCAAGCTCTTGTATCATAGCTTTGAGATCCGCCATCTCGTTAGAGGGAAGAGGGATTTGCGGAGGTGGTGCAAAAGAATATGAAGGCTCTTGAAAGCCTTGTTGATAGTACGGATGTGGCGGCGTATAATGACCTTGTTTATATTGCCAGTAAGCATAGACTTGGTCCATATCTGCTCGGCACATAGCAGAATCATGCCCCTCAGCACCACATCTCCCACAAAATTCCACCTGCTTCTCCCAAGAATAGAACATGGTGAATCCTCCTGAAGTACTGCTAATAGGACCTATAGGACCTATCGAAACAGCACTAAAGAAGAAGATAAGAACTGCCTCAAGGTACTCAGTCTTCCCTTGAGGCTAAAGACAGACCAAAATAAAAACAACTAAAACTAGCGCTACCTCCCCGGCAACGGCGCCAAAATTTGATACCGTCATAAAGTATCAAGATTTAAATTTATAATTTCGAAACTACTACTGTAGACAGCGGTAGCACGAGTCGAACCACAGAGAGGAAGGGAATTTCAGTTGTTCTAGATGCCAGTCTAAAAGTAACAAATGGGGGGGGGGGGGTGTTTTGGGTTTATCTAAAGCTAATATGCAATATAATTAAACTAAAGCAAATAAATAAACAATTAAAGAAAATGGATAAAATCGAATATTAAAAGGGATGCTAAGATGGTCGGTTCACTATAGCTATGACGGCGCATGTCCTGGGTGAGTCTGAAATAAAGTCGTGTAGATGGGTAAATAACAAGTCCTCTCGGTCCAAGTAAACCAGTAGCTCCTTTCGGCCTATGCTACTAGCCCCTAAGTCTCACTAATGCTAGCTCTCGCCCTGAAAAGTGATTCTTAAAACCTAAATTACCTAACTTTCGATCTTAGCAATTTAGTCGTTCTAATTCATTAATTATTTCCCTCCCCTATCTCTCGATATTAATGGGTTGGTCAATACTAAGCATCTAACAAGTCTCCTCTCGGTCTCGTTGTCTAATATTGTACTTAATAAATTAAAAACGGTGCTAATCATACACTCGTCAGTCGATCGACCACTATAGGCAGTCGATCGACCAACTGGCATTGTCGATCGACCAGAGAAGCCAGTCGATCGACAATTGCCCTAATTCAGGTCGCCTAATTCTACGCCATCTACGCTATAGGTCCCCTACATCTTAGCACGAAGGGTTTAGCTACACATATTAATGAGGATAACAACAACTAATTCGATAAATACGATGAACGAATGCATAATTGAAATTGAACGATTAAAAGCAATAATAAACAAAAGGTTTCGGGATTATTCTAACAATTCTAACTACTGCAAGAATAACTAAAACAAACTGGAATTATGAAGAAGGAATACCGTAACGAGGCAGGAACAAGAGAATCTGAAAGCAAAATAACGAATTTTATTGAGAGTAAAAATTAAAGTAATTGAATGTAAACCGTATGCTGAATTCTAAAATAATGTCTCTGTTCAGAGATACCTCCTAATCTGATAGCAGTCGAGTTATATAGGATTAACACAACTTCTTATTTTCTAAAACCTAATTGCGTTGGGCTTCTAACTTCTCGTTTAGTTTGCGTCAGATTCGAAGCTTGGTCGATTGACCATTGAGTCCAGTCGATCGACCAAGGTACCTGGCACAGTAGCTTCTGGAATTCGTGCTCTAGTCGATCGACCATGTAGGTCAGTCGATCGACCAAGGGTGCTGTACAGTAATGCATTCTGACGAATTCTGCAGCGCGCAATGATTTTAAAACAGCTGCCATTCCTTCGTTACTTGGTCAAATCAGGCGTTCTACACGGCGTTGAAAAGCTAAGAGGATAAGGTTTCACCTCCAATTTGAATAACTCGATTATCTGCTCTAGAACTTGAGATATAGCTAATTTAAGCAGGCTGCAATATCGTGAAGTGCTTCTTCGCTTGTTAAACTCGTACGCACCCATGCTTTTGCTATTTTTAGGCCTTGAAACGCGCACCAAGCTCATTCCTCGAGTTAATACCTCATGTCAAATCCTATGCTAAACACTCGGGAATGGATTCGGCTCATTTTCCGCTGGATTCTTCACATTTCTGCAATATTATACAAAAATAGGAAAGTAGACGGAAATAGGGAAAATAGTAGCATAAACTACATAATTGAGCTCTGAAATGCGTGTAAAATAGGGTTTAAAACATCATATAAATGACACGCATCATACATGCTGAGTTAATTAAGGGTACTTGACAAAAATTGAACAACATATTTTATGTACTTGTGATAATTATTCTTTGTATCTATACTTAATATTTAATGTATCTCTAATATAAATAATGTGTCCCCGATGAATAAGCGAAATAAAGTTAATAAATAATTGTAGTAAACATGATATGTACCTATAATTATTACAAAATGTACCTTTATTATAGATATACCTATATCATATGGTCAATGTACCCCTTACATATATATATGATGAACCTAACGAATTAATGATATGAATTTAATAGATTATTGAAATATACATGACATGTCATATAGGAATATATTATGTACCTCCAATGAAAATAAAATGTACCTTCGGCATAAATATATTGTACGTACATTTTTCATTAAAATAATATGACCTATAACAAATGTAAATTTTATAATAATTATGTAAATAATAAGTACAAATTATCATAAGTACATACGATATTTTGTTCAATCTTTATCAAATATATTTAACTAACTAAGCATTACATTGATTTTATACTGAATGTACGTTGTATATAAGTTAGAAGTACATTTAATAATTATTTTATGTACATATTGTTTTAACTCAGGTCTTAACTTACATACATATATCAAAAGAGATACAAAAATAGCAACAGATGCTTTTGGCATAGTGGTAATAGCAAGCGCATCTCAACCATGAGGTCTTGGGTTCAAGCCTCACTAACAACCTTTTTGAGGTTTCACTTAATGGTTTATCATCTCAACCATTATTATTCTTATTATTCTTATTATTATTATTATTATTATTATTATAAAATATAACAAGCGATAATGAATGATTTATTCATAGTTAGCATAAAGGCTTAAAATTGATATTGGATTTGATTATATATAATTGATATTGGATTTGATAATATATAATTATTATAACTATCCAACTATAAATTTATTTTTATATAAATTAAACCTTAAAAATATAATTTTATAAATATCAGGTTTAAAATATAATTAATTAAAATAAATAATTTAAAAATACTAATAAAATAATGGAATGGTCAATTAAATTATAAATGTTAAAAATGGAAAATTCACGGGTGTTACAATCACCCCACCTTTTAAAAAGTTTCGTCCTCGAAACTTGAAAGTAGAAAATGAAAGGTTATGAAGATAAAGGTGGACTTTTCAAAATCGGTAACCAAAACATTAAAAGGTTACTTGTTGCAAGAATTAAAATTCCGTTAAAATTTTCAAGTAGAATTTTCCAACAGTACTAGATTCTCGTCAAAGGATCGGAAGTGTTCTCGTTGCGCATTCAAGAACATCAACATTCCAAATCAAAGACAAGGTCAAATACCAAATCATTTGTAGAAATCCAAAATCAAAATACTTCCAAAAGCATTTATGGAGAGTTTTTCAAAAGAATAAGTCTCCTTTATGGAACGAAATTGCTCTTGTCGTGCACACAAGAGCGCTAACTTTCCAAGCCAAAGACAAGTTTTAAACAAATTATTTGCCGGTAAGCATGGGGGAAGTTATTAGACGCCTTTAATAACGAGTCCTAACACCCCATTAGCATTAAAACCAAATGGGAAATGATAATCCACTCAAATTTTCTTTAGCAAAAGTCAAAATAAAAATAAAAGTTTCACTTTTATACTCAAAAATGAGTAAAGTTCTTGAAAATATAACATCAAACTTTGACAAATAAATCATAAATGGATCAAAGTTAGTTAGAAATTGAGTAAAATTAAAAGCAACTCGGGTTTAGCAATCAAAAATCATGATAAAGGAGTCTATTCCTAAATAACAAATAAGGAACTAAAACAAATTTTCATTTCAAAACCTTTAAAATAGGTAAAGTTTTGTAAAAGTAAAATAAAATTTTAACAACGAACCAGAAATGATAGCTTGAATTGTTTAGAAATTGTACGAAATGAAAAGTAAATTAGACATCACAAATACGAAATACGCTATGAGAGTCCAAACTTTACCAACAAAAGAGTTATGATGAACTTCCTAGAGGTGAGAGTCGAAGTAAGGTCAACAAGGGTATCAAAGATAGAGTTTTATAGGTTACCAGCATCAAACTTAAAGGAGGAGTATGATGAAGCGAGGGAGAGAGGTATGAACGGTAACGCTTATGGTCAAAGAAAAAGGGGAAATTAGACAAAAAGGAAACGCCGGATACTCAAATCTCAAAGAACAACATCATCCTAAACGGTACCTAAAACTTCCTAAAAACATAAATCTCACAACCACAATACCTCCAAGGATTCCTCAAGATAACTTACGCCACTTTACATCTAGCTACTCCATGAATCAAAGTACTTCACTACACTTGTGATTCAAAAATTCCCAATCATTAAACATCCACAACGACTTCCACAAAACAAGATCAAAACTAATAACAAAGTTATACTCATACTCAACAAACGTCAAAAGGTAACAACAATATATGTATGGCTATCAACATCCTAAAAGTATCTCTTTCCAAACTCAAATCATAAACCTTACTCCATGTTTACTCCTAAGGTAACAACGCTCAACCTACTAAGCTTTCAAATCCCAAAAATAAACAACAAAGCCAAGTTCAATAACCTTAGTATCATCTGCAACTCACACTAAACACACAGAATCCACCAATAAATTATACTCACTTTATAAAGGAACTAGGTATAAAAATCACCAAGCATGTCTCATCGCACTACCTAAGTCATTCTAACATCACAACCTCTCAAAGCCAGGGTTATGGGTCAACCACAAACAATCTCCTCAAAAGTCAAATTTTCCAACCAAGGTTAACATTCCATAAGACAAAGATGAAGGTGTCCATGGGGGGTCTTATAAGAATAAAAGTTACAAAGGCAATTCTCAAGATATGAGAGAAGAGTTAGGAAGGTAAAGGAGCATAAGGATAAAAAGACAAGACAAGGTATTCTAAGAGAGGAAGGAATTTTCGGGAAGGTTAAAAAATTCTTCAAGAGAAAGGGATCCATATGCAAGGTGTTATGGAAGGAGAAACAGGAAACGAAGGATAGATCCGGTGGGTACCAAACTAGCTTCCAAGGTAAAACAAAAGAGCGTTTTGAAGATAAATAGCATCAAGAAGTGGAAGAACAAGGCAAGGTACAAAAGAACGAGGAATATCTTTGAGGGATTAGAATCATTCTTCAAAGGTTGAATAAATCCTCAATTTCCAGCAGTAGGCACTAAATCTTGATCGCCACATAGGCAAGCTCACGGTTACTGATCCAAGGGCACAAAAATCATTAATTGACAATCAACAAACATGTTAGAACCTACCACGAAGCATACACAAAGAGACTACCAACTTATGTCCTTAATTCTACCCATCTCTCATTCATTATTCATGGTCAAGTTCCAGTTTAAATTTGGGGTACACCGTACACGTGTGTGCGTCGGGAGCAATATAGGCTCTGATACCAACTGTGAAACCTCCGCAATAACGGTAAGTAAAATACAGTAAGAAAATGCGGAGTTTTAGAAATTTTTTTAAACCTTTTAAAGTTTAAAGCGCGGGTTCGTTAAAACCTAAAACATAAATAAACAATGCAGAAATAAAATTAAGCTTGTACAAACGTGATAGTCAAAGGTGAGGGAAAATATATCCCTCGAATGAAGAAACGATAAAAGGTGAGTCTAAGCAATCTTAATAAACCAACTACTAATCCGAGGTGCTCGCCAGCTCACACGTCTAACCCCACAAATGCATCTTCACAAACCTGTCATTCATGCAAACATGAAAGCCACAGTCAGTGGGGAGTAACTCAAGGTTCTCCCAGCCACAAAGTGTCAAAATAAACATAACAAAGAACCCAATTAATCAAGCATTTAAAACACGATGTGAATAACTTGAATTATAATAGACATGGGTCAATCATGTTAACATAGTCCGAGAAACAATATAGATCAATATTAGCATAAAAAAGACTCAACTATTCATGTGAGATAATTAGATAATAGGAAAGACATGGATACAGTCATTTAGACAAAGGCACACATTTCACAGAAACATGACATAGATATTAGATTAGAATTCGAATCATATAAAGTAGGTAAATAAGGGATCAATTAATACAAAATACAGGGATGGAAAACGTAGCCATTACTTTGAAAACCTCTTAACAAACATTGCATGGGACGTGGCTACTAATGTCACATTCATACTTATGGCTTGCATCTCACCATAAGAATGGATGGAAACATCAATCCCGATGATCATATCGCAACTAGAAGGCTCGCATCTCACCTCTAGTATCCAATAGGACCAAGACTCTCATATCCAAATAATGACAATATCTATAACCAAGCAAGACCTTTACTACTCATTATATATAATTCCCCTGGTAGGACGACAATGATAATAACAAAGACTCAGTCCTACTCTAAATCTGGCCAGACTCTCGGGACAGTACAGTTCCCGATTCGATATGCGGTAGGACAGTCCGCATCGAAAGCTCGTACAACAGATCTGGAAGTCGAGAACCCACAATCGACAGGATAGTCCGAAAGAGGCGGAAGATACGAGCTAAACCCATACTTGGCAGACCGGCTCAAGTAGGGCATAAAGATAAGTCAAGCTAAATGGTATAGCATAAAGTGTAACACCCCTGATTTTCGGCTAAATTAAAATTAACTGTTACATATAAAACTGGCCGAAATACAAGGATATTATAATTAATATAGAAAGTCTCTTATTACAAATCTCTTTTACACAAATGAAAAAGGAATACAATAAAACTTTTACAAAGTCTTTAAATAAAAACTCTTGACTCGAAAATCCTTTTGAAAAGCAGCGAAAGTCAACTGAAAAAAAAAAACCAGAAAACAGAAAGGAACTACCCCCATGACGAGTAAGCCAGAAGGGAGAAAACACGTCAGCCGGAAAGATGAGTAACAGATAATACCTCAATATAAGCAGAAAAGTTTTGGTCATGGCGTGGAAACACAGACACGTAAAAATAAAAATAAACATAGATAATAATAAAAATACTCCCCTTAAACTAAGATCAATCTCAACTGGATCTTCTCTATAAAATCTCTATAGTATAATACTCTCCCTCATTCCAATAATTAACAAGGTCTTATCTCATTACTCCGTCTCACTCGTTACTCTGTCTCATAATATAGTATTCCAAAGTAACCATATATCGTACTCTCATCGTCGACCCTAAGACCAAGGACAAGGGGTGAGTAAACTGGCGAATAAAACCGCGAAATAATATTTCCATCTCAATATCGATAATAAACTCAAATAACTCAATAACCATGGACACAGTGGACCGTAAACATAACTCGGCACATAGGCCCAATAACTCAATACCAATAACCAATTTCCATCTCAATTTCAATATCAATATCGTCAAAGGTTCAAAGAACCGTGCTCAACACTTAGAATATAACTCTAAGCTACTCACCCACGAATCTCAGTCAAAGAGGTCAACAATTAAACACAATACCAACAATCCATTAAAGGCCAAATGATATTCTCGCACACTATTACCAGTTATTCAAACCAATGCTAATAATGTCCTATGAACAATTAGTCATCATCATAGTGCACAATATAGATCGACATCTAATTGATACACTTACAATTTCCTCCTCGCTGTCACAAACTAACAATCCATATATTATATTCCTTCAACCTTTTACTAATTAATCTCAATATAAGCCTACACAGAGAAGCCATTACATAACTAACCCTTAATTACTCTGTAGCCCAGCTCACCTCACAAACAACGGCCAATAATATTAATATTATTAATACTATTGCAATTATTATACCTAATAGCAATAATTACCAGACAAAAAAACAAATTCCAATACATAGATTTCAATTAATAAAAATAATTAGCACATATTTATACAACCCCGAACAATAGTAATTATAATAAGATGGGTAGAATCGTGTTCCCTTAAATGTTAACGAATGACTCTCGAATGTGCTCAAAGGCTCGAAATAAGGCCTGTGATCGAAATAAAATCCACCAAAGGACGTGGACTGGTTTTGGTAGCCATGTGTTGGGAAAGGTATTGGTAGATTATGATAGTTGATGACCAAGAAGATAAAAGATGATGCAATGATTAAAAAGAAGGATAGAACACGTAAATTAGACAAAGGAGACCGACAGAGGGTTTATAGGAATTGACGGCTAAATAAGATAGAACATACAAATTTAGGAAATAGGTTATTATCAATAATACAGTAGGAAAAACCGACTTGTGTATTAATGAGTATAGTTTTTGTGTTTTTTTTATTATTTTAATAATAATAATAGGAAAGTTCATAAAACGAGTTTTTAGAAAAAATTAACACTTTTATAAAATTACGTAAATAAAAATAACGGATATGAAATATAAAATATGTAAAAATTATTTGGGATATTACAATCTTCCCCTCTTGAAAGAAACTTCCTCCCCAAATTTCGAGTTTATAAATTAAAAGAAAGTTAAAAATTTTAGTGGTATTACATTCCACTCTCCTTAAAAATAAAGTTCGTCCTCGAACTTAAAATATTTCAAAATGAAAGAGTCAAAACTTCAAAAAGCTTAAAAAGTGAAAACGAGGGGTGCTTAGATGTGACGATCTCAATACCTAACCAAGAAAGAACCAACGCTCTGATAACAATTGTAACACCCATGATTTTCGGCTAAATTAAAATTAACTTTTACATATAAAACTGCCCGAAATACAAGGATATTATAATTAATATAGAAAGCCTCTTATTACAAATCTCTTTTACACAAATGAAAAAGGAATAAAATAAAACTTTTACAAAGTCTTTAAATAAAAACTCTTGACTCGAAAATCCTTTTGAACAGCAGCGGAAGCCAATTGAAAAAAAACCAGAAAACAGAAAGGGACTACCCCCATGACGAGTAAGCCATAAGGGAGAAAACATGTCAGTCGGAAAGCTGAGTAACAGATAATACCTCAATATAAGCAGAATAGTTTTGGTCATGGCGTGGAAACACAGACACGTAAAAATAAAAATAAACACAGATAATAATAAAAACACTCCCCTTAACTAATCTCAAGCTCAAAGCTACTCCACAATATAACTGACACTCGCGTCCCAATAATTAACTCCATCTCAGTAATGGTACAGTAGATCAAGTAGGATACAAAATGTAATAGGTACTAGTCATGAACTATATTAATAAAAATTTCATACGACTCACTACGAGTAACTATTTATAATAATCTTTCATATTTTTACCATATTAATAAACATTTCATTTCATAATTTAACATGCCGGTTAAATAAAATATAACAAGCGATAATGAATGATTTACGTTATGTGAAATTTACGGAATAAAATGTGACCAACTCAATTGACTCATTTATGAGCCCAATACACAAACTATATGCGGCCCATCAAATGAAACATGTTAAGCCCAACCATATATTCATGTGAAGCCCAACATAAGAATCAAATAAAAACCAACAAGTGAAACACAACTAGCACAAGGAATGGAATATATTTAGCCCAACAATTAAAATGTAGTGAATCCAACAAATTGAACATAGCAAGCCCAACAAACAAAACCAAATGAGCCCCAACAAAAAAAATATGTAAAAGAACGGTATTTAACGAGTTACATTATATAAAAGACGAGACGAAATTTATATAATTTAAACAAACACATTTAATGCCAAACAAGCTACCAAACACGACTCGAGGAGCGAGGGGACTTTGGGCAACCATTTTCACGACCTAACCAACAGCCGTGACCAAGCTAGGCTGCTGCCCAGGCGAGGCAGGCCACTACCCAGGCCCGCCGTGCTCAACGTACTGGAGCCGTGATGAAACAGGCCACACAGGCCCCTGCCCAGTCCACAAACAGACACCATCCCACTCCCAAAATAGCCCAAACAGCCATCGTCACCAACCAACTCAGCTGTGCAACAACCAGTCCTTAGGACGAGATTACAAACTTCAAACATAACACAGTCGTGTCCATTGAAAGGGCACATGTAAATAGCGGGAAATTCAAACATAAACTCGAGACGGAAGTAAAAATAATCTACCCACAACATCAACACTCAACATGAACCACAATGACATCAGCCCTTATACAGTCAGCTCAAACATGGTAACATATAGACATCTTAATGCAAGAAATTAGAGTATACATGTGACGATATTACATGAAGAAGGCAAGCATAAAAGCAGCTGTGAAAGGTTACCTTACCCATCCCAAAACAGGGCTCACAAAATACCCTGTCACGGTTTCAAACTGAATTCGACAGCCCCAACGACTAATTTAAACGGAATTGAAAGCAAAGTTAAGACGAAAATACAACACAACTAAAACATGAATAACACCCACCAAGCTTATCTTAACCAAGCTCGAAAATCCATGTAAAACAGTCTGTTTCAAGCGTTATTTTGAGATGGGAATTTAACACCACGACATCGTGAATAACAACGAGCAAATCCGACCATAAAGACAGAGTTAATACGATAAAATTGAGCATACAAACGAGGAAAAGTATAAAGAACCAAACTCTATCAAACAAGAACATATAAAGCGACACATAAGGCGGAATTTCAACGTTTTTGTCGAGTAACCTATCACCGTTACCTCGAAAACTCTTCAATCTCCGAGTGAATCGTCTAACGAGCCTTCCTCCGGGTCTTCAAGTTCTTCAACTAGAAAAAAGAAAATGAGTTGTTTGAGTCACAAAACCGAGTTTGTTTTAAGATGGCATTTTTGAAATCTCAATAAAAGTGAAACTTTCTTACCTAGCAAGATGAAGGGCGGAAAGAGGAAGCTAAAGGCGCAAAAATAAAAGGAAAAGATTATGAAATGTAGGAGGGATCTCGGGTTGAAGGTCGACGGAAATGGGGTTGCTGGATTTTTGTTGTTACAGTGTTGTTGTTGCTCAAAATAAGAAAGGGAAGGGGAAAGTGACGGGTTGAGTGTTATGTGTGTGTGTGTGTGTGTGTGTGTGTGTGTGAGAGAGAGAGAGAGAGAGAGAGAGAGAGAGAGAGAGAGAGAGAGAGAGAGAGAGAGAGAGAGAGAGAGAGAGAGAGAGAGAGAGTGTGTGTGAGAGAGAGAGTGAATAAAAAAGGATTATATAAATGAGGTGTAAAAAGGTAGGTACGAGTTGTCGACTTGTGATTGGTTTGGATTTAACTTAGATTCAAAAGTGAAATGAGACGGTCTTTGCTAGACGGAAATATGTCTATAACTTAAGACGAAAATATTATTATTATTATTATTATTATTATTATTATTATTATTATTATTATTATTATTATTATTATTATTATTATTATTATTATTACCACTAACATTACTATCCAACTATATATTTATTTTTATATAAATTAAACCTTAAACATATAATTTTATAAATATCAGGCTTAAATTGTAATTAATTAAAATAAATAATTTAAAAATATAAATAAAACAATGGAATTGGCAACTAAATTATAAATGTCAAAAATGAAAATTCGCGGGTGTTACAGATATAATTAATGAATACTCTTTTGAATATATAATTTGATATCCATACTCTTTAAAAAAACCCAAAGTCCTATTATTGTAGCTGTAACAGTAACTTTGATTATTTTTAACATTTTGCCCTTTCCATTTCCCTCTTATTCATTCCCATGTCACGCTACTTCCGTCTTCTTCTTAATTCTTCACTTCTCTCTCCTCTCTTTTAATTTCATCATTCTCTCACAATAACTCTCCTTTTTCCGAGCCATTCATTTCATTTTTGAATTTTCTTATGTTGTTACAGTAGTTGTTCTTTCAATTTACGCTTTCCTTACTGCTTAGCTTTGTGAGTTTTGTAATGTTATTACAATAGTTGTTCTTGAAGACCGGACACCATCGAGAAGCAAGACTTCTAATTTCATTCCCCCCTTTCATCTACTTCATCTACTTTTGGTAGATCAATCAGAGGTGAATTTCCCTCTTGATTACTTTGTTTCTTCTTCCTATTTTATACATTGGTGAAGCATATTGAGATGGATTATTGACTGTGAGTTAATTTAAATAATTTAGGGTTTCGTTTTTCAGTTTACATTGATTGCATGAATGATCTGGGCCGTTTTTAAGATTTAAATTGATTGCATACAATAATTTGGGCAAATTGAAATTTTTGGGTTATTTTGGGGTTTAGCAAGTACCCATTGTTGGGAAATGTGTCCTCAACAATAGTGCGATCACATGATTTAAATATCATTATTAAATCTCATTTTAAGAATACATGTGGGATGTAATATTTTACAAGTCAACTGGTCCACACATATCGGTAATGATTGGTCGACTAGAGTTTGACATTCTTGTCGTGCGGACGGTGGTGATCATTGATCCCCTTAGGTCATACCTATAGGGAAATACTCTTAATTGATTATTTAATTAATCGTATACCGATACGAGTTAATTAAATTGCTTAAAATTGACGGATAATTTTGTGAGTATAATTTACGTATCTTATTGTAAATATGATTAAATAAGACACGGTCTAAGTAATCGAATTATTTTATTACTTAGATGAAATTATTGTTTACAGAAACAATTGAAACAAAATGAATAAATTATTATAAATACAGAATGTTGTAGTTTATAATTTGGAAACTTTTGGTACAAGTAATTACGAATTACTAGTCGATTTTGTAAATGACATATTTTATGAGTATGTTGATTTTTAATATGTTAAAAATACATTACAATTTCATATGTCAAGTAACATGTCACATATGTTACAATTGACAAATGACAAAATAAAATGGAGCATCCATTTTATGTTGTATATGACGAAATAATGGAGGGAGTATATGATATACATTGTGTTTTTATCTTGAGTGGAAAACACAATAATTATACCTAAAGGAGTAGCCATGCACACCTATGCTTTTGAGAAGAGCAAAAATAAAAGGTATTGGGCTACCTACCCAAGGCCCTCTCTCTCTTCTCTTTTTCGGCCCTATCAAAAGAAAAAGAGCAATTTTTCCTCTCTAATTATTCATTCATTTTTGTGATACAAAATACAATTTTCTAGTGTAAGAAAATGGATAATCTCTACAATGTATGATTTTTCTAGAGAAATAAACTCACAAAAATTACTCCTCTCTTGACCGAAATATTCAAGAGTAAAATTACAATTTATATTGTGTCAATTTTATAGTAAAACTAATATTATTACTAGATCTAAATAATATTAGTTATTATGAGTATTCCTTGGGTATATGCTTTTGGGAGGGATTCTATACTTGAATCCTTGTTCTTCCATTTGGAGAGCTCAAGAACAAGTGAGTAGGAGAACTCACTTGTGCCCATAAGAACCGAAATTACAATGTAAGGGTGATTTCTTCTTTATTTTGCTACCTTGTTTGCATGCATAAGACCTTTATTTAATTTTATGACAAATTAATTTATAACATATATGAGTATGTTTATGTATATAGATCTACATTTCTTTCAATCGGTATCAAGAGCCAAGGTTGTTTGCATGCAAATCGGTTAAAAGTTTTTCCGAGTTATAAGAATAACAAATAAAACTTGTAAAATTTGTGTTATTATGAGATATCACGAAATTAATCCATGCATGTTAATATTTCTGGTCCTAAAATGTTTTAGGATATTTTGGTTAATTTTACGGATTTTTATTGTTCATATAATACAATAATGGCATTTAAATATGATTTTATGAGTAAAAATGTCATTTTCGGTCTAAAATTAGCTATACTTCGAATTTTCCATTGATTTTTGGATATGTTGTCACATATTTTATTTTGAGATAACCTGTAAATTTTCATAATTTTTGGACTTGTTATGCTCGAAAAATGGATTTTTCATTATTAAATTCGGATTTAGGTGAAAAATAGGTTAATATGAGTTAAATTTCGAATCTGGTCATAGAAAATTAATATGTTGTCACATACAATTTTACAAGATGTGTGTAAAATAATTGGCTATAAAGAAGTTTTTTTGCATGATTTATGGATTTTTGAAGAAAAATAGCATAAATAGTGACATTATTAGTGAAAAATTAATAAAACATAATCTATGACTTAGGAAAAACGTCTAATGTTGCTTTTTATTATCTTTTTCAGATATAAAATTGAAAAGTTAATGAATATAATTTTTCCATGTTTTTATGATTATTTTATTAAAAATCGATAAACCGCAACATTGTTTTTCCGCAAAATTTTCGAAATTTTTAACCTAAGATTTTGAACATTATGAGTGTCATGGTAATTTTCCAGAATGTTCATGAGTTTAAATTTCAAATTTCAAATTTATTTGAAATTTTGTGATTTATTTGAAGTTTATAGCTTATTTTTGTAATTTTTGGTCCATTTATGAACAATTTTATAAAATATGGGTTAATTATGGTCAAATTATTAGTGAAGACTAAATTTTGAGTCCTAAGAGGTTAGGGTAATTAAATTATGCATAAATATGAGTTTATATATTTTTGTGATTATAAAAATGTTAAAATCACGCAAATCCGTAAAAATCGAGTAATATACGATATTGGCTAATTAAAGGCGATTTAGCATAAAATTGAGCATGTTCATACATATTATAATGCTGCATTTTTCTTTATGATTGTCATAATTTTAATTTATGTAATTTTGAATTATGTAATTTTTACTTAGTATGGCCTTAGATTTTAATTGATATTGCCCGAAATGTATGGGAATATCGATTCGGTTGTAATTTTATTGTGATCTCGTATCACCGTTTTGTAATTAATAGATTTATTTTATTTTAGTTACAAATGTATAATAGGAAATTATGTAATTTATTATGTAATTTTATTCATTCCGGAGTTCCCAAAGACGGATTTCTTCAAGAATGGCGATACATAAAGACGGTGTTACCTCGAGATGCGTGCCACAACCGAAGTTCAAGGGACCAATGGAGTTGGTTTCCGAATATGTAATAGTTAAATAGTTTTTCTATTTTAGGAAAGGCCATACTAGGATTTATTTATTTTTATGCTTGCATTTTATTTTATGTCGCATGCATCGCTAAATCGCCATAACTAAAACATGCATCCTATTTTATCGAGTTCATCGACCGTGTCAATTAAAATTATCGTAGTTCACCGCTTTAGTTCACTTAAAACGTGATAGATAATAAATTGACATGACCTCTCGCTAAAACAATCAATTGAGACATAGCCTTACCAAATAGTAGAAACCATGAAAACCTATTTCGCGAGGGAGGGCGCTCGGCCCCACCGGGGTACAAACCTTGTTACGTAGGGGAAGTGGGTGATAAATGTCTATCCACCGAATTCATGTTGATAAGGGATGTATCGGCCACACCGTGCCCAAGTTAATGTGGGTTTGGATCATGGACACATTTATTCGAAATTTGGATTGAACTCAACAAAAGTTTTTGATAAGGGATGTATCGGCCCCACCGTGCCCTTGTCGAATGTGTTTTGGGCTAAAGATAAATGTTAATGTAATATTATCGACCAAGAGTTCTAAAAGTAGAATCGATTAAACGTTAATCCACCGAGTTATATTGATAAAGGATGTATCGGCCCCACCGTGCCTAAGTCAATATGAATTTGGGTCTTGGAATCATTTATCATAGTTGGGTAGAGGTCACTATGTAAATGCTATACTTGTTTTTCAAGTATTAATAAAACGATAAATGTTAAGTTTTCCACTATTCCGTTTTTTATATTGTTCTATTTCTTTACCACAATTCATATACGATATCATTTCGATTTTGATAACGAATATCCATTAAAACATCGTAACTAAAGACAAAATTTGAATTTGCTTCTAAAACCTCAAACGAACCATTGCTAAGGATCTCTTGTAAAGAGTATAGATTAAAGTTATTCATTATCAAACAGATTTTTGATTCTTGACTAACACTTCTACTTACAATGGACTATGTTTCATATGCTTAATTGAATTAAGTACCTTGAAGCGATAAATTGTTTTGGTGATTAGATTTTCAGAATTCGTAATTGACCAAAATAACGCAACCACTTCAATGAAAGTTTTAAGACTAAAACGAACAAATAAAGAGTAATCTTCATGAATTCAATTTTGCTTCTCAAAGCAAAGACTCATTGAAATGAGTGGGAGCATTCTCTTAAACCGTTAAGATGAGGACGAGGTTCAAGAAGTAAAGATAATAATGGAATTGATACAAGGTAATGTTAAAAGTAAAGTCATTGAGGAATGACGATACTAAACCTATCAATCCCGACCAATAAAGTTTCCATTGTCTTAAATGTTGGACACAAGAAAGAAAACTGCCCCAAATTATTGAAGAATCAACAAGTTAGTTGTGGGACATCTAATGGGACCTTCTTCTTTAAATGTTTATTTGATTAAACATAAATTTTGCTAGTACCACTTCGTCAATATTAGAAACCAGTGGAGGTTTTCATCATTGTACTTGATACATAGGATGATTAGAATATGACGACTAGCAACAATAATGTCGAGACATAGAGTAATTGTGTACTCAATCTAGTTTTTGGATTTAAAGTTGTACTTAATTGTGACTATTAAGTGCATAAACTCTGAATAAGAATATAAACTTGTTAAGATACAAAAAGGGTTTTCACTTTTGTGACCCTATACACCACGATTTGATGTATGGCTAGCCCATTATCAAGGTAATTATATTCTAAAACAAACTAGAATGATATATCATGTAGATGATGTAAGATTCAAATTGGTAACCCAAGATTAAACCTTAAATTTTGGAATGATGAACGTAAAGAGTTATCGAGTACTCTTGAAACCATTAGATTGTTAATGGTATATACGTATCTTGTATTCAAAAGCAAGATGTCTCATGCCTTTTGGTTGAAAAGGAGATCGAGGTTGTAAATCATCTATCCAAAATAGGTTGATCATTATCTTTTACCAACGATTTAAGTTGACACTAATATGTTCACTTAATAAGGTAAATAGAGAAATCTGTGAAGAATTTCAAAGAGTTCAAGGAATCACGATTTAGTCGTGATGGGATTATCAAAGTGAAGACTTTGATATAAGCCAAATGAATTGTGATATAGTATCACAAATTAATCTCTCTTAACACGCATTATGGGATAATGTATGATTGGATAAGAATTCAAACGCTATTCGATAAGGTTTGGACTTCGATCAAGTTATTTTGAGTTACTTGATCCTTTTGGGGATTTTATCATTTTGTCTAAATTATTTTTCCACTAAATCGAATCATATGAGATATGAAATGGTAAGGGTACCATGTTTGTAAGTTTTCACAAGAAACAAATGCTCATTTTTCCCTCTTCAATTATCACGAGTACGACGGGTTTGCGGCTCGTGAAGCTGTCTTTCTAAAATACAAGTTTATTTTTAGAAGACAGAGTGGGAGAAATTATTCAAGAGCCACAAAGAATGCCACAAAAAAATGTTATGTCGCAAGAAACTAGTCTTTCTTGGCTACATGAGACGTTTTGTGTAAGACGTTGTTTCTTCAAAACCTAGGAGGTTAAATTCGTCACTTGTTAAAAATGATGAATTCATGCTACTTTTAAGAAAGTAAAGAGCATATAACTTACAAAAGAAATTGTTTGATTCAAGTTGATTACTTCTGGAAAGTAATCGACAAAGGACTTACATAAGAGTGTTTAAGTCACAACTCAATACAAGGCTTAGAGCCATGAAAATCCGAAATAAAAGGCTTGATTAGTGACAAAGGGTTTTGCACTAATAAAGAGATATTTCATAGCAAGATTAGTTGCAAAGGGTTTTGCACTAATTGAAATGCTTAAGTCTATTTGGATCTTCTTAGGGATTGTGTTTCATTATAAGGTTATGAAATACACAGCAAGTGAATCTAAAACCCACTTCTTCAATAGAAGCAATGTATTCAATACATGTCATAAGTTTTATAGATTCTTGCAATCCTAAGATAATGTGAAACTTAAGAGAGGATCTTAAGTAGGACATCAATGAGTTAGAATCAACATTTTGATCATGTGATAAAACATTTCTCGATAAGTCGAGAAGTTGTGTTTATACATGGAGTTTAGTGGGAGTTACGGAATTTTTTAATTAGTCCGATATGTGGATGACATATTGATCATTGAGAATGATTTAAGACTTTTGGAGTATTATAATACATCTTAAATATCCGGATTTATGAAGATAAATCCACTTGATATTAGCGCCAGTAAGGAGTCTTATGTTGATAAGATTCATGACTAGTTCAATTAAATTGAACATATTTGATTGATTTCATTTGCTTCCGCTGCCGAATCAATTAAAAAGAAATGATGTATAACACTTCATATGCTTTGAGTATGATGAATTGTTTTCAAAAATCGAATTTAAGTAATCTTTACCAAGTAAGTCATAAAGATTACCCTTAAAAAATCTGAAGCATTAAAGAAGTAAAGCAAAGTGTTTATGATGCAATTTTGTGTAAGGGTGTTACACAAGTGACAATTGACAATTGAGATTGCGCATGGTTTCCGACAAAACCATAATCAAAACACATTAAGATGGTTAAGATACCATTGTGGCTATGTTAATTAAGAAGTAGATTTTCTAGAATCGTTCTAGGCAATAAAGAACAATGAGAGATATTTATAACGGAAATTGAGTACACTTGCAATCATGAGATGTGCAAGAAGGATGAGTCCCGCACACTGTGAAAACAGTGGGAGCTATTCTTAGGCTAGAGGGCCTATGTCTTGATTGGATTTCGACACGTACTCAGAAAGTTTTGTAATGCAAATGTATACATTACAAAGGAAAACGAGTATGTAGTAAGGTTGAGTAAGGTACAAGAAATTGATAAAACCTACTAACCAAAGCCTTCTCAAAGGCTAAACATGATGAGTCATGTCATTTCAATTGAATTGAAATGAACAACTACGTACAAGATCAAATTAGATTATAGAACATGAAATAGTAATCGGGCATTGACTATTCATGTGTGATAATCGCATTTGTCGTTCGAGTTTTATTTTAAAACTCTTTTATTATACTTTGTTACATCCAAACGGGTTGTGGAGACAATTGAACCCCGTTAAAGTGAACACGGATTAACATTGTATTTGCCCATAGTTACTTGTATGAGGTGACGTCTCGAAGTGACTATAGTGTGATGCGATTGATGGCAAGTTCAAGTGCCATAGAGTCATGTGAGATGACTAGTCGATCACATAGGCAGACGGTTAGGAACATTTTGTCGGGCCTTATGACCGCTTATAGAGTTCGGGCAATTTATATAGCCTGGTCGTGGCGAGAGCTACTATAGTATTCAAATAAGTCGATTCTTTTGACTAAAGACTATTCGCCCGAGATGGCACAGATTTGATTAACTTTGATTTGTGTTACTATGACCTTCGTAAATGGGGTCAAATGGGCATATTTTGGGTTATGATGGCTGTGGCTAGTCGAAGGGAATGAGTGCGATAGGAATTGTCCATCCCCTTGTCAGGGTTAAAACAATATCTCAGGGCCACTCGAGGAGTAATGAACTGGAAATGCGTGGCCACGCTCGGAAGGTATCTATGATAGATAAATCCAGTCAAACAGTTATTCTCCAGATCGAGGAAACCACTCTCGATATGATCACTTGCAAGTACGACCTGAAAGACATCTTGCATTGAGTGGGAGATAGTAATAGGACAAGAGAATTGGTGACGCACACTTGTCGAGGACAAGTGGGAGATTGTTGGGAAATGTGTCCTCAACAATAGTGCGATCACATGATTTAAATATCATTATTAAATCTCATTTTAAGAATACATGTGGGATGTAATATTTTACAAGTCAACTGGTCAACACATATCGGTAATGATTGGTCGACTAGAGTTTGACATTCGTCGTGCGACGGTGGTGATGAGTTGATCCCCTTAGGTCATACCTATAGGGAAATACTCTTAATTGATTATTTAATTAATCGTATACCGATACGAGTTAATTAAATTGCTTAAAATTGACGGATAATTTTGTGAGTATAATTTACGTATCTTATTGTAAATATGATTAAATAAGACACGGTCTAAGTAATCGAATTGTTTTATTACTTAGATGAAATTATTGTTTACAGAAACAATTGAAACAAAATGAATAAATTATTATAAATACAGAATGTTGTAGTTTATAATTTGGAAACTTTTGGTACAAGTAATTACGAATTACTAGTCGATTTTGTAAATGACATATTTTATGAGTATGTTGATTTTTAATATGTTAAAAATACATTACAATTTCATATGTCAAGTAACATGTCACATATGTTACAATTGACAAATGACAAAATAAAATGGAGCATCCATTTTATGTTGTATATGCCGAAATAATGGAGGGAGTATATGATATACATTGTGTTTTTATCTTGAGTGGAAAACACAATAATTATACCTAAAGGAGTAGCCATGCACACCTATGCTTTTGAGAAGAGCAAAAATAAAAGGTATTAGGCTACCTACCCAAGGCCCTCTCTCTCTCTTCTCTTTTTCGACCCTATCAAAAGAAAGAGAGCAATTTTTCCTCTCTAATTATTCATTCATTTTTGTGATACAAAATACAATTTTCTAGTGTAAGAAAATGGATAATCTCTACAATGTATGATTTTTCTAGAGAAATAAACTCACAAAAATTACTCCTCTCTTGACCGAAATATTCAAGAGTAAAATTACAATTTATATTGTGTCAATTTTATAGTAAAACTAATATTATTACTAGATCTAAATAATATTAGTTATTATGAGTATTCCTTGGGTATATGCTTTTGGGAGGGATTCTATACTTGAATCCTTGTTCTTCCATTTGGAGAGCTCAAGAACAAGTGAGTAGGAGAACTCACTTGTGCCCATAAGAACCGAAATTACAATGTAAGGGTGATTTCTTCTTTATTTTGCTACCTTGTTTGCATGCATAAGACCTTTATTTAATTTTATGACAAATTAATTTATAACATATATGAGTATGTTTATGTATATAGATCTACATTTCTTTCACCCATGTGCGCAAATTATGGTTGAAATAATTTCCCGCACCTGTTTTAGTGCATACTGTATGAATATCTGATGGTTTTGCTGTTCTTACAGGCGAAGGATTTTGAAAAGCTATAGATTAGTTGGCCAGTGTGTTGGTAGCCTTATGTGTGTGTAATGGTTGTTCGCTGTGTAGATATACGGTATTGCTGAATACGATATTTTGCTGTGCTTATTAGATAGTGACCTTGTGAGCTTTTCTTCTCTTTATCATTTTTACATTACTTTTGGATCATGCTTTTTTAACTATGTTAATTCAGTGATCACAGTTTATGCTTCATTGTGTTCCTGTGAGTGGTAGGCATCCAGCTACTTCACTTGTGGCTGTAAATTCTTATTAGTGATTTCGTATTACCGTTAAATAATACCACCTCAATCTAATAGCCTTGGTTATGCTAGAGATGTGATAGTGACCATCACATAATTAGGAACATATCGGCTGTAATTGTAACACCCCGTAATTTCGGACCGTTATTATATTGCGAAAGTAATTTATTA
Organism: Silene latifolia; assembly: GCF_048544455.1. Classification (NCBI taxonomy): domain Eukaryota; kingdom Viridiplantae; phylum Streptophyta; class Magnoliopsida; order Caryophyllales; family Caryophyllaceae; genus Silene; species Silene latifolia. The sequence continues at coordinate 90,704,240 of NC_133538.1, read as the reverse complement.
ATCAAGTTGAATTTAAAATTTATGTATTTGAAGTAATAATAATTCAATGAAATGTAATTCTATTATATTTTGAAGTAAATTATTTAATTTGATAGTTTCGAAATGTTTAAAAATAGTTTAAACCATGTAAAAACCTTTTTATATCGAAATAAGGGCATATTGGGAAAAATGGCGATTCTTTTGAAAATTGGGCAAACGATTTTGGAAATGGGTCATATGAGTACTCAATCTTCTTGAAATCTCGTGTTTAAGAATTTTGGCAATGTCGGAATTTGCGTTTGACAAACGGTTTTAATTATGGTCGAAACGAGCTAAAACCGACTAATAAAATCCCGCCAAATTCCCGCTCTTCCTCCCCTTCTCACGCCACACCTCCCCTTCCTCCTTCCCATTTCTTCCTAAGACTTCTTTTGTCCTTCTTTTGTGCTCTTGACCGAATTCCTCAAAAAAAAAAATAATAATAATCTTACAATCGTAATTTCATCATAATTTCTTCGTTTCTAGTCCGATTTTCGCAAAATTTATATTTTCGGAATCCTCTCTTCAAGATCTACATCCTAATATGTTTTAATTTCAGTTTTAATTATGTCGATTTTGGCTGATTTTGGGCATAATATCGGTTTTGATAATTATTATTGTGTTTTTGTTGTTTTTAATAGGTGAAGATTATGAGGATGATATAGGGGACTCCTATATAGTAGAGGATGATGGGTAGCTACTGTTTTTAGGGTTTTCTCAAGGGTTATTTTGCCTTTTTCTAGCTTAAGGTAACATATTTCGAGTTACTCGACGAATAAATGTCACATTCTTTGCTTTTTGTATGATTTTTGTGAATGTTATTTGAGTAGTTTATTTCACATGAAAATATAGGTTAAATTCATGTCTTTTGTATGTTAAGTTCACTTACTAGTATGGAAATGAAATGGGAATGATTAATTGATGCTTCAGACGATGTTAAACTGAACAAAAATGGAGAAATGGAGGGTTGGGGGTGGCGGCCCAAACGCCCAAAGAGTCCCGGTAGGCCTGTGCAGGCCCACGGCAGCCCGGGTTGGCCCGGTTGGCCCGTTGCTTGTTTCGCGGTTTTTCATGCATTATTTGTCGTTTCGGGTTTATTAATGTTATATTTAGTATAAGTAACAAATGGGTAATCTTTTGAAATGAATCATATTAGTAGTAAATATAATGTTGATGGTAAAATTATGTTTATATTGGTAGTTTCACATGTTAGGATAGGTTATGATATGAAATTGTAAAGAATAGGCTTAAAATGAATTTTATAGCGATAATTGCAATGTTTGGTGATTAAGCCGAAAACTGAGCCTTGGTCCCTTTGATCGAATCGATGTCGATCAATGCGTGATTGGTCACCGCAATTTAACCCGCACTGCCGCAGATGGGGTTGCGGGTAAAAATTCGGTTGGATGTAAATTATTGTGAAAAATGGATAATTGGCCTTATTCTTGTTTTAGGCCATTTATTATGTTTTTATTTCACATATGTTGTTGGTTGATTTGAATGGTTTCTTATGTTGTAGAAACGGCCCTAGATTCCCTGGAACCTTTAATATTGTCAAGTTTGGACTCTTTGCCTCTCTTTTGGTTAATTGGGTGTCCTACTTGTCTTGTGTGGTGTGGGCTAAAGTATTCAAGCTGGGACCTAGATTGATTTTATTTAGGTCCTAGGTGAGTGTTTCGGCCTTCATCATAGATAGGCCATTATAGTCTTTGACGAGTGTATGTTCACTGCTTGATAGCCTCTGTGTTCCTGACTTGGTGGGATTATATCCAAGTTGGGGCATGACCTCGTTACTTATTTTGATAGTAAGTGGTCAGCTTAAGTATTAGCCAACCCTTTGGTGGACTCCTTAGGGTACTCACTTTGTTTTAGAAAAATTGTGAGTCTTGGGTGCGGTGGTGTGTATCCGCATGTCTAGGTCTGCGCAGATTTTAGGCTAGGGTTGTGTTGTGTCCTGGCCATGTTTTGATAGAACATCTGAGCCAGGATACCGGTTCGATTACCTTCCCTACCTCGTGGTATAGACTCGAGTTACAGAGTGACTATTGACCGTACTAAGAACTTATGCCTGGCTTTGATATATTGTCCTTTCTTGTATGGTGACTTTATGAGTTGTAATAGGTGAGATGCAAGCCGGTTACAATTGATAAAGTTTGATTATCGCTTGTTATATGTTTCACATGATAGTTTAATTTGGTCGGTTTAGTGTTCATATGTTAGAATACTCGATAGTTAATTGATTTATGATGTTGTTTACATGTTGCATTACATGTTACATTAAATATGACATTTCGTGGTCGGGAGGACTCGAAGTTACTCCCCACCTGAATTGTGGCTTTCGTGTTTGTATAAAATGCGATTGACAGGTTGATGATGATTAGATGGGGTCACAGACGAGCTAGTGAGCAAAAGAACCTTGGACTTAGTTTGGTTATTTTGTAGTAAACCTTTAAACATTTGGTTGTGTTTATATTTTGAAGGGACATATGTCTCCCTCTCTTACTTTGGTTTGTATCACGTTATTCTCGTGACTTTAGTTATGTTATGTAAATTAGTGTGTTAGTATTTGCAGGTTTTGGCACTCTTCATTTGGAAGTGTTTGTGATTGGTTTAGAAAAGTTTTTGAAATTACAGGTTTTATCTAGTTGAACCAATTACAAACATATCCCGTCATTTTTTTCAGTAGAATTTACGTGTTTATTTATCGCTAAAAATGAGGGTGTCACAGTTGGTATCAGAGCTTGTTGCTCCTGACGCACGTTTGTGCACCCCACTTAAAATCACTTGACCTTTAAATAATAAACTTGAGAGATGGGTAGGATGGGTAGATTTAGGATTTTATGTGGTAGTCTGTTTGTGATTGCTATTTGTTAGGTTCTAACCAATGTTCTCTTTTGCAAGATGGATCTCCAAGAAATGTAGATAATGCAATCTTACAAGCTAGGTTTGTTGATTGTTAGTTATTAATTTTGGTGCTGTTAAAGATTGGTTATGCCAAATGAAGAATGCTTCCACTTTCTCGATATTTCTTTCCGTATTCAGTGTATCTTACTTTAATCTTCCAATCTCGTTGTTTATTCGTCTTTCAAATTCCTCTTCTCTCGCCTTGGTAACTACTCTTCAATTCTTTCTCCCGATTCATCCTTGGTTCGTTTTCTTCTTATAATAAGAGTCCTTGTGGACACCTTCCTTTTATTCCGCGGGATAGTCCCCTTGTTCTAGAGAACCCGGTTTTGAGGGAATGTATCATTGGAGGGCGTGAACGAGTTGAGAAATTGATTGTTTAAGGTTTGAGTTGTATAGGAGAATATAACTTGGGATCCTTTGGTTAGTCTTGTTAGTTGTGCTTGATATGAGAGTCTAGTGGGTTGAGAAACACCTTGGGATTTATGTCTATTGAGAGCTTGTTCATTATAGATGATTGAGCATGGGTACTACCTTAGCACATAAGATGGAATGAACCTAAGCTACTTCATTTGAGAGTCTCGATGTTTCTTGTGGAGAATTAAAGGAATGATAGTTAGCCCTAATCCTTGTAGGCCTTGAAAGGAATACAATAGGACGTTGACGTTGCTTAATGGATTGGTATCGTACTTTGGAATTAGTTAGTTTGTTAAACCTTTCGAGTTGACCAAATCTAGTATAGAGTAGCCCTTGTTGACCTTTTGAAATTTGAGAACACGTGGTTGACCTTATTAATTATATTTGAATTTGGGAATTTTGGTGGAAAGTTGTTTGATGTAGTTCGTGAGTTCAAAGATGCGATTCTAATTTATGGTATCGGAGACTAGAAGTACGAAGTGGTGAGATGATAGAGTAAACAAGTCATGGTACTTGGGGATGACATAGCAAGTGGAGTTCGATGACGAGAATTGTAAAGGAGATACTTTGGGACTTAGATGGTAACAAATGAATTTGTGTGGTGAATTGATTTTGGCTCTTGGAACCAATTGAGTTGAGGAAAACCTACCAATGTGGAGTCCTTGTTAGTCCTACGATTTGGTAGACTATTGAGTCTTTGTTGAGCACCTTAGTGATGTAACCTTATCATAGCGATCATAAGCTTTGAGGAGTGTTTGGTTAAGCGGTAACCCTTTCTTTATGCCGCTTCTGTTCTCCTTTCCTTCTCTTTAACGTTCGTTGAACCCTGTTCTTATGCCAAAGTTTACGTATCTTCTTCTTGCCTGAGATATCTTCTTAACTCGAATACCTCTTATTTTTGTCAACCGTTATCTTTATGGTCCGACTCCTTATTTCCTAACAGGTCATTTGTTCCTTGCTTATCCTTCCTTAACGCCTTTTTATAATACTATCTCTTTTGAGAAGTGTTGGCCTTGGTTGGACATCATGACCTTTGAAGGGATTGTTGTGTTTGACCCTTTCCTGGTTTTGAGAGGATTTGATATTGGAGAGACTTAGGTAGTGTGATGAGACATACTTGATGGTTCTTATACCTATAGATCCTTGATAAAGTGAGTACGTTGGATTGGTGGATTTTGTGTGTCAAATGTGAGTTGCATTGGTTACTAAGGTTATGGAACATGGCATTGTTGTTTATGTTTGGGTACTAGTGCCTAGTACTTGACTTAAAATGGATGAAACTGAATGGTGGATTTGAGGATATAGGATTGACTAAGTAGACGAGTTTTTGATTGGCTTCCATAATCACTTTGGATATGAGGGTTTGATAATGTATATGTTACCGTGTGAGAAATGTTAAATGTGGGATTATTAGTTGGTTTTAGTGAGTGATATTGATTACTACTTGAGCTATGGTATGAGAGTGAGAGTAAGCTACATTATTGGGAAGTTTTAGCACTTGTTTTAATAACTAGAAAGGGTAATGGTATGGTTGACACCAATTGCTAGGTTAAAGAACATAGTTTCAATTTATGGTTTTAGGAACTCTGGGGTGATAAAGTGTTGTTACAATTAAGACCTTGTTTCTTGGGAATTTGATGGTAAGTAAGTTTTAGGATGTCAAATTTGAAAGAATACTCCTTGGGATGATGTTGTAGATGAGTGTAAATCCGCTTTTGGAAATCCTTAATAAGTAAAAGGATAGAGAAACTTGAGATCCTATTGATTTTTCAGATTTTGGGGTTGGTATGTTGCTACCTTGTTTTGAAATGAGAATCTTGTGGTATATTTGAGGAACTTTCTCTTGGAGTTTATAGCTTGGTATTGGGATTCTTGATTAAAGGTTTATTTGTTTTGAGGAAACCATAGTTGACACTAGTTGGATACGAATATAGCTTTGTTGGAAGCCTTGACCTTGGACTTGTGAAAGTTGTTTCTGGATGTTTGAGGATTTGGAGCGATGACATCACACTTATAGTGGAGTACCTTGTTTCAGGGAACAGATTAGGATGAGGTAACATAAGCGATTGAGGAAACCCTTGGGAGTGATGTGGTTATGAGTTTTGTTGTTAGGAAATTTTTGGAACCGTTTCGAGTGTTGTTGTTTGTGATAAAAGTGTCTGGCGTTTCCTTGTTGACTAATTTCCCTTCTTCCTTGATCATGAGCGTTATCGTTCATACCTCTCTTCCTTACTTCATCATACTCCTCTCATAAGTTTGATGTTGGTAACCTATGAAACTCCATCTTTGACACCCTTTTAGGTTCGACTTCAATTCTTACCCCATGAAATTCATACAGCCCTTTTGATTAGTTAAGCTTGGATCCTCTTAGCATACTTGCTCCTATGATGTCTAAGTTACTTTTCACTTCGAGGAATTTCTAAATATTTCAAGCTACCAGTTTCGATTCATTCTTGAAAGTTTATATCACTTCTGCAAACCTAACCTATTTTTGAAGACTTGAAAATGAAAATTTGATTTAGTTCCCTATTCCTTTCTTGAATATAAACTCGTTTATCGTAATTTTAATTTCTAGACCCGAGTTTTCGTTAAGATTTGTCCAATTTCTGTTAATTTTGATCCATTTATGACTTCTTTGTCAAGGTTTAATGTTACATTTTAGGGATTTGACCCCCATTGGGTTTAAAAGTGAAACCTTCATTTCTATTTTGGCTTTTTGCAAAAGGAAATTTGAGTAGACTACATTTCTCTTACTTTGATTTTAACGTTGATCGGATGTTAGAACTAGTTATTGGAGACATTTGATAACTTGTTCTACGCTTATCGGCGAATAGTTTTTGTTTAAAACTTGTCTCTGATTTGGAAAAATAGCGTTCTTGTGTGCACGACAAGAGCAATTCCATTCCATGAATGAGACTTATATTCTTGAAAACTCTTCATTAATGTTTTGAAGGTATTTTGGTTTTTGAATTTTACAAATGATTTGCCTTTTTACCTTATCTTTGATATGAAAAGTGGATGTTCTTGCCTGATCAACAAGAGTATCACCGTTTCATTGAAAAGATACCTATATTTTCTTATGATGATATTATTAAGATGTCGTTTACTATAATTTCTCCTTCTAAGTTTCGAGGACGAAACTTTTTAAAAGGAGGGGTGATTGTAACACCCCGTAATTTCGAACCGTTATTATATTGCGAAAGTAATTTATTAATCAAGTTGAATTTAAAATTTATGTATTTGAAGTAATAATAATTCAATGAAATGTAATTCTATTATATTTTGAAGTAAATTATTTAATTTGATAGTTTCGAAATGTTTAAAAATAGTTTAAACCATGTAAAAACCTTTTTATATCGAAATAAGGGCATATTGGGAAAAATGGCGATTCTTTTGAAAATTGGGCAAACGATTTTGGAAATGGGTCATATGAGTACTCAATCTTCTTGTAATCTCGTGTTTAAGAATTTTGGCAATGTCGGAATTTGCGTTTGACAAACGGTTTTAATTATGGTCGAAACGAGCTAAAACCGACTAATAAAATCCCGCCAAATTCCCGCTCTTCCTCCCCTTCTCACGCCACACCTCCCCTTCCTCCTTCCCATTTCTTCCTAAGACTTCTTTTGTCCTTCTTTTGTGCTCTTGACCGAATTCCTCAAAAAAAAAAATAATAATAATCTTACAATCGTAATTTCATCATAATTTCTTCGTTTCTAGTCCGATTTTCGCAAAATTTATATTTTCGGAATCCTCTCTTCAAGATCTACATCCTAGTATGTTTTAATTTCAGTTTTAATTTGTCGATTTTGGCTGATTTTGGGCATAATTTCGGTTTTGATAATTATTATTGTGTTTTTGTTGTTTTTAATAGGTGAAGATTATGAGGGTGATATAGGGGACTCCTATATAGTAGAGGATGATGGGTACCTACTGTTTTTAGGGTTTTCTCAAGGGTTATTTTGCCTTTTTCTAGCTTAAGGTAACATATTTCGAGTTACTCGACGAATAAATGTCACATTCTTTGCTTTTTGTATGATTTTTGTGAATGTTATTTGAGTAGTTTATTTCACATGAAAATATAGGTTAAATTCATGTCTTTTGTATGTTAAGTTCACTTACTAGTATGGAAATGAAATGGGAATGATTAATTGATGCTTCAGACGATGTTAAACTGAACAAAAATGGAGAAATGGAGGGTTGGGGGTGGCGGCCCGGTAGGCCCAGGCAGGCCCACGGCAGGCCCTGGGTTGGCCCGGGTTGGCCCGTTGCTTGTTTCGCGGTTTTTCATGCATTATTTGTCGTTTCGGGTTTATTAATGTTATATTTAGTATAAGTAACAAATGGGTAATCTTTTGAAATGAATCATATTAGTAGTAAATATAATGTTGATGGTAAAATTATGTTTATATTGGTAGTTGCACATGTTAGGATAGGTTATGATATGAAATTGTAAAGAATAGGCTTAAAATGAATTTTATAGCGATAATTGCAATGTTTGGTGATTAAGCCAAAAATCGAGCCTTGGTCCCTTTGATCAATCGATGTCGTCAATCGCGTGATTGGTCACCGATTTAACCCGTGCACTGTCGCCGCAGATCGGGGTTGCGGGTAAAAATTCGGTTGGATGTAAATTATTGTGAAAAATGGATAATTGGCCTTATTCTTGTTTTAGGCCATTTATTATGTTTTTATTTCACATATGTTGTTGGTTGATTTGAATGGTTTCTTATGTTGTAGAAACGGCCCTAGATTCCCTGGAACCTTTAATATTGTCAAGTTTGGACTCTTTGCCTCTCTTTTGGTTAATTGGGTGTCCTACTTGTCTTGTGTGGTGTGGGCTAAAGTATTCAAGCTGGGACCTAGATTGGTTTTATTTAGGTCCTAGGTGAGTGTTTCGGCCTTCATCATAGATAGGCCATTATAGTCTTTGACGAGTGTATGTTCACTGCTTGATAGCCTCTGTGTTCCTGACTTGGTGGGATTATATCCAAGTTGGGGCATGACCTCGTTACTTATTTTGATAGTAAGTGGTCAGCTTAAGTACTAGCCAACCCTTTGGTGGACTCCTTAGGGTACTCACTTTGTTTTAGAAAAATTGTGAGTCTTGGGTGCGGTGGTGTGTATCCGCATGTCTAAGTCTGCGCAGATTTTAGGCTAGGGTTGTGTTGTGTCCTGGCCATGTTTTGATAGAACCTCTGAGCCAGGATACCGGTTCGATTACCTTCCCTACCTCGTGGTATAGACTCGAGTTACAGAGTGACTATTGACCGTACTAAGAACTTATGCCTGTCTTTGATATATTGTCCTTTCTTGTATGGTGACTTTATGAGTTGTAATAGGTGAGATGCAAGCCGGTTACAATTGATAAAGTTTGGATTACTGCTTGTTATATGTTTCACATGATAGTTTAATTTGGTCAGTTTAGTGTTCATATGTTAGAATACTCGATAGTTAATTGATTTATGATGTTGTTTACATGTTGCATTACATGTTACATTAAATATGACATTTCGTGGCTGGGAGGACTCGAAGTTACTCCCCACTGAATTGTGGCTTTCGTGTTTGTATAAAATGCGATTGACAGGTTGATGATGATTAGATGGGGTCACAGACGAGCTAGTGAGCAAAAGAACCTTGGACTTAGTTTGGTTATTTTATAGTAAACCTTTAAACATTTGGTTGTGTTTATATTTTGAAGGGACATATGTCTCCCTCTCTTACTTTGGTTTGTATCACGTTATTCTCGTGACTTTAGTTATGTTATGTAAATTAGTGTGTTAGTATTTGCAGGTTTTGGCACTCTTCATTTGGAAGTGTTTGTGATTGGTTTAGAAAAGTTTTTGAAATTACAGGTTTTATCTAGTTGAACCAATTACAAACATATCCTGTCAGTTTTTCTGTAGAATTTACGTGTTTATTTATCGCTAAAAATGAGGGTGTCACAGTAAACTCTAAGAAATATGTATTTTTAGTAATTAGTGTAGATTTCCCTCGAGGGAGCAAGTATTCATAATTGATAGGCTATCGCACACCTATGCAAAAATAACTACCCTAAACACAACTGAATGTAGTACGTAGGGGTCAAATCCATAGAGAGACGGTAGTTGTTATTTAATTGTTATGGAGTCAATTTTATCAAGGTCGGTTATCGTATGATTGGTTGGTTGGATAATGGACGAAAACAATAATAATAAACAAATAGTCTAGGGAGGTCGAGTCACACATGCAAATAATGTAAATACTCAAATTAAATATAGGAGTTGATGAATCATTAATTGTTTAGGCTTAGAGACACCCACCTCACAATATTAGTGTCAACCATAGACCGGGTCCTAGAGAAACTCTTGTTTATGACTAGGTCGTCCTACTACACATGCTTAGTCTAATCCGATTCCGTGCCTCTCGACTTATAGAATGAATTAACAAACTTAATCAATGAATAAGGCCTTTAAACAAAGATTAAACGTGACGATACAAACATGTGATAGAAACAATGAAACGATATTATAACATCCTAGTTTATCATGTTATAAATACTTTTTATGCATGGCTCCCTTCATTCCCTAGACAAGGTAGACTACTCTAGCATAATGTAAATATAAACTAAACTAATGACAATTGAAATGATAAACATAATGAAAATAGGAATAGAATTACCTTGAAATGGAAATGGAAATGGAATTGAAGAACAATGCAAATATAACTTGAATATAATTGGAAATTGTAATATAAATTGAAATGCTTAAAGGAAATTGTTTATAGTAAATCTAGTATAAACTAAACTAAGAACTAAACTAAGAACATGAAAGTAGTGTAGAAAATACTAAGAAAGATGGTGTGTGTTGATCAACACCCTTTATATAAGAATAAGGGAGTACAATTTGCAAAGGAATCCAAAATGGCATCATAAGCACACTCTTAATTTTTCTTCAATTCTTGAGTAATTGCCAAGGTGATCCAATGTGAGCCATTAATCTCATCTTTAAGCCTCCGGTTAATCACATAATTTAGTATCCCATGAGAATCCTAAGAGCACCCCATGTTGAGCATCTTATGTAGAATTTTGTGGACTTGTAATGTGGGATTCATTTTGTGATTTAATTAGCATTTTACATTTCACATTTCTTCATGTATGGCCTTGTAATTTCTTTCTTAGTCCATTTAGCTTTCATACTTAGCTTAGTGAACTTGATGTTTGCTAATGTGATAGGAAAAAAGCTCTAAATGCTTAGATTCCTACAAAATGTAACAAATACAAACAATACACCTAGAACACAAGATTAGCTAACAAATATACTAATTAAAGTATGATATACAATCAAAACCGAGCTAAAATTAGGGGTAAAAGTATATATAAAATGAACACATCAAACTCCCCCAAGCTAAACCCTTGCTTGTCCCCAAGCAAGAAACCATATCCCATCAATTGCAATATCCTAAAACAAGCTAAACATAATGACTCAAAACCCGAGACAAAATGGGCATAAGGAATAATGCAAAAACATGGATGAGATTTATATGACGGCGTTGCATGGAAGACTTTAAACGAACCTTTAAGCTCTTGCATGATCTTTTGACTAATGGCTCTCACGATGCACTCAAACTCATTTGTATGTGAAAGGACATTTGTGTGAATAACACTCATCTATCCTCGACTCATGAGAATGTGCCCGCAATCTAATATGGTATTCATTTCAAAACTACAAGCCAAAAACAATCATATGCAAGCATGAAAAAGAAGCCAAATGGGTAAGAAGAAGGATAAAAGACATGGGTAGAAAGGGGAACAAATGAATTATGGAAATGTGGAGCTTAAGTTAAGCTAGCAACTATCCAAAATGAAAGGATGCTCAATCCCGAAACTAACCTAATATTGTAATGCAAACCATAAGATAATTCTCCAAAAGATGATAATAAAATATGAGAATTTCTTATATGAACTTCTTCTTTTTTTTTTTTTCAAACCATACTTTTTTTTTCACTTCATGCTTTTTTTCTCTTTTCTTTTCTTATCTTTCTTTTCATCATTTTTCATTTTTTTCATTTTTTTTCCTTTCATTTTTTCTTTTTCTCATTTCTTCTTGAGCATTATGACCAAGCTCACAATGATATTTCAAAATAAAATAAATCACAAATGAGCACCCAAACACAACAAAGCAAAGCTACTAGCTCAACAAGGTAGGCAATTTTATATGTAGCTAGGGATGAATTTTGTGACGGGGTTCAAAAGGCAAATTTAATCATGTGAGTGGCTCCAAAATGCTAACAACATATGAATGCATGCTTATAAAGAGATGAAATGAAGACCATACTTGTGCGCTTTGATGAAACACGCATCATAAGGAGATACCTACACTCACCTAAGAGAGACCGGATATGGATGCGTCTGTCTATAGAGGTTCTACCTTACCAATTTTGTAGCTTGCCAATAGTCAAGATCAAACCTATTCGGTTCATTTCTCATCTCCCACCTACTATGTTAAGACATCCCCATATAGAAATTATCCAATCATAAAAGAATAAATCATTAGCTATAAGCTATCATTAGGATAAGCAAGAGGGAAAGTAGGCCAAAAGCAAGCAAATACACACAAATTCACTCAAGATTTTCAAATTTTTCTACATGCAAACTGCATTACAATGCAAATGCAATCTCCCCCCAAGCTAAACACAACATTGTCCTCAATGTGCCAACATGTAAATCACCCAACTAAATCATAAAAATGGATCAAAGCACATAAACAAGAAGGACAAAGGGTCATATTTAATGAGTTGCGAGAAAAATAAACAAAAGTGCAAAGTAAAAAATACTTACTAGACTAGCTAGCCTCCCCCAAGTTAGAATGTATACGGGGGCTCTTCCATTCATCAATAATTCAAGAAAAGGGCCAAAAATTAAAAGTTTGATGAAGGAATGATGTTTGAAAGTGATTTGGAAAAAAGTTTTAAAAAAAAAAAAAATTTCCCCCCGGAAAAAGTTGCGTCCCCGATCGGGGTTGACCAAGTTTAGGCCGATTTTGACTTTTCTCCGTGATTCTTAATTCTATCCCGTTGATGAAAGTTACGACACCGAAAGGTGGTTCGTGCATGGGGAAACATTCATAACCTCATCGAGACTCCTTTTCTTTATTTTTTCACTTACAAACCACAAAAATAAACACTGTTAAGTCTAGTAATTTATTATTAATCTACAAAAAACAGTAAATTGTGGAAAATTAAAAAAAAAAGTAAATAAAAGCAAATAAAAAGATTGGGTTGCCTCCCAAGAAGAGCAAATTTTAAGTCTTGCTAGACTCCTATTTTTCGAACGTTGCGGCCTTCGTCTTCCTTAAAAAATAAGTCAAAGCCCTTAGAAGCCGATCATATACATGTGCATGGGCAATGCAAAAGTATATATACGCAATTGATAAGATTAATGCATAAAAGATTAAAGGATAAAGATGAAAAATCTTATCAAAATGCGTAGGAGAGGCTTCAAAAACAACCACTGTATTACTCCACTAGCCAGCAAGAGATCGAGCGTCGTGCTTAAGACCATGAATTAAATCGTTAGTGCACAAATTCTCATCATATATGGTCTCAAATTGGTGGCATGATGTAATACTACGGTTTTATGTGTCTTGGAGTACTCTATCAAGTGGGGCTTACGCTGTCGAGTAAATTTGGTTTTATGGAAAACAGTAGTCTGCATGTAGGGTACTCGATCGAGTAACCTTGGCACTTGATCGAGTAGGGGTCACTGACTTACTCGATCAAGTAAGTCGGATTACGGGTGATTTGCGACGGATTTGTTAATAATGCGGATTAATATATATACTTTCATCATCTTTTCATAAAACACTTTTACAAAACCTAAATCACAATCAAGGAGAAGTTTTAAGTTACGTTTCCTATTTCCTTCGCATTATTAGCAAATCTCGGAGCTAGAAGCGTCGGTTTTCATCGTTCTTTATACCTTTGTAATCCTTGCATTGTGGGTAAGTTCAACATATAATTTTCCTATCATTTCGTTACGTTTGGTTAAACCCTAATTTGGGGATTTGGGGGTTTTGGTGATGATGTGTTATGGTAGTAATAATATGTATGTATGTATAGGAGGAGGGTTCATTGAGGATAGATTCTGAGACAGCTGATTGATCGTCTGATTTTGTGTTGCTTTCCAGGTAGGGTTTCCCTACTCAGTATTAGTTACATAATGTGTGGTGATGGTTGTTGTGATTAAAGATTGATTGTATCGTTGAGTTGTTAAACGGTTGTTGTTTTCATACTGTTGATTAGTTTATATCTGTCTGTGATCTTCGGGGCGCGTCCTTGGCTGAGTGGGGTTAGTTGCGGGAGTGGCTTCAGGCCCTTGGTTCGCCCTCTGTGGAACCCGCCACAGGAGGGGATGTGCACATTAAGGAAACTTGGGTTTATCGCTCAGTGGGTGATAAGCGGGGATATGGTAGGTACGGCTGCGGTCCCCCACTAGCGGTGTGGAGTACTTGTTGCGATGGGTAGTCTGGCAGGACTACACACTTTAGTGTGTAGTCAGTTGTGTGGAGTTTGGTTATGGAGACTGGAGGATTGTTGTGATTGATTGAGCTGTTTTGGCATTTGTTTCATTGTGGCTTTGTGTTGAGTAATTAGTACTGACCCCATTAATTGTTTTAAAAACTATGGTCATCCATTCGGGGATGGTGAGCAGTTATTGAGCAGGTATGATATGATGCATATGGGATGGCTGGGATGAGTCATCACGTGGCAGTTAGAAGTCTTCCGCTGTGCCAGACGATGTTTTGTAGTTGTGACAGTTTTATCAGTAGACCTTTTGAGAACATTGTATTTCAGTTTAACAGTTTTGGTTTTGACATGTAATCACTTTAAACCGTATTTACTTTTAAGTATGTTTCATTATTATCTTATGATTATCATTGCCTCGGGTAACCGAGATGGTGATGTTTCCATACCTTTAGTGGTCCTGGTAAGGCACTTGGAGTATGGGGGTGTCAAAAAGTGGTATCAGAGCGACGATCCTGAAACCTGTAACCAATGAACCTAATCAACATAAGGAGTCAAACTAAAATGAGCCCGGGGTCGAAGTTGTAGGTGTTAATGCAAAGGCATGGGAGACGTCCTAAAGTCGCGAACTCGCCCTATAATTTTGAACCAGTCACATGGGGTACATGTCGGGATCGTTATGTGTTATCTTCTTATTTGTATACCTATATAATAACATGTGGTGTGAATCGGTGGATGGATGAATGTCGAGGATAGGGGTATGGAATATAAAAGGTGATGAATATGTTATTTGTATGATGGATGAATGAAGGCATGATGTTTGTTTTACAATGCGGCATGTTTGAAATATGGAATAAGGTTGTTTTGTTGAGCATATAAAGAGTTGTGTATATATATATATATATATACATATATATATATATACATATATATATATATACATATATATATATATATATACATATATATATATATACATATATATATATATACATATATATATATATATACATATATATATATATATATATATGTTGTTGTTGTTGTTGTAGCTATGTTGGCAGTATAGATAGTTGGGAAAGAAAGATGAACATGCGGGTAGTTATACGAGTCTCCATGACTCGATCGAGTGGGGGGCACTCGATCGAGTAGGTGAGAGGCTCGATCGAGTAGGTTGTTTTAAGTTTTCTGGGCAGAAGCAGGTTTTTGGGCGCTCGATCGAGTAGGTAGGGGTACTCGATCGAGTGGGGTCAGCTCGATCGAGTGGCTCTTCAGCTCGATCGAGTGTGTTTTTGGGAGTTTTCTGATCAGGTTCTTGAGTCGAGGTACTCGATCGAGTAGGTGGGACAACTCGATTGAGTGTCCTCAACTCGATTGAGTGGTGGGATAAGGTTAAGGTGAAGGAAAAGTAGATCTATATACTCAACATATTCAAATATGTTTTATTTTAATTTGTCATAAAATTAATGATTGATCTTATGCATGCAAACTTTGAAACAAAATAAGGAAGAAACATTGTTCTTATATTGGAATTTCGGTTCATATGGGCACAAGTGAGTTCACCTACTCTCTTATTCTTGAGCTTTCCTTATGGATGAACAAGATTCAAGTATAGAATCCCTCCCAAAAGCATATACCCAAGGAATCTCTTAATAACTTATATATTTATGATCTAGTAATAATATAAGTTTTTACTATAAAATTGACACAAATAAATTGTATTATTACTCTTGAAAATTTCGGTCAAGAGGTGGAATTTTGTGAGATTTTATTTCTCTAGAATTTTACAAATTGTAGAGAGTTTCTAATTTTCTTACTCTAGAAAAATTTCTATCCAAAATGATGAATGAATAATGAAAAGAAAAACTCTCTTTTCTTTTCTCATATGGTTGGCCGAAAAAGGCCTTGGGTAGTATGCCCAATGCTTTTTATTTTTACTCTTCTCAAAAGCTTAGGTTTGCATGGCTACTTGTTAGCTTCCATCATTGTGTTTTCCACTTAACAATTAACACAATTTTATTCCACTAACTCCCTCCATAATTTCGGTACATGCAATATAAAATGGATGGTCCATTTTATTTTGTCATTTGTCAATTGTAACATATGTGACATGTTACTTGACATATGAAATTGTAATGTATTTTTAACATATTAAAAATCAACATACTCATAAAATATGTCATATACAAAATCGACTAGTAATTCGTAATTACTTGTACCAAAATGGTTTCCACATTATAAACTACAACATTCTGTATTTATAATAATTTATTCATTCCGTTTCAATTGTTTCTGTAAACAATAATTTCATCTAAGTAATAAAACAATTCGATTACTTAGACCGTGTCTCATTTAATCATATTTACAATAAGATACGTAAATTATACTCACAAAATTATCCGTCAATTTTAAGCAATTTAATTAACTCGTATCGGTATACGATTAATTAAATAATCAATTAAGAGTATTTCCCTATAGGTATGACCTAAGGGGATCAACTGATCACCACCGTCGCACGACAGTAATGTCAAACTCTAGTCAGCCAATCATTACCGATATGTGTGGACCAGTTCACTGTAAAATATTACATCCCACATGTATTCTTAAAATGAGATTTAATAATGATATTTAAATCATGTGATCGCACTATTGTTTGAGGACACATTTCCCAACAATCTCCCACTTGTCCTCGACAAGTGTGCGTCACCAATTCTCTTGTCCTATTACTATCTCCCACTCAATGCAAGGTGTCTTTCGGGTCGTACTTGCAAGTGATCATATCGAGAGTGGTTTCCTCGATCTGGAGAATAACTGATTGACCGGATTTATCTATCATAGATACCTTCCGAGCGTGGCCACGCATTACCAGTTCTTTACTCCTCGAGTGGCCCTGAGATATTGTTTTAACCCTGACAAGGGGGTGGACAATTCCTATCGCACTTATTCCCTTCGACTAGCCACAGCCATCATAACCCAAAATATGCCCATTTGACCCCATTTACGAAGGTCGTAGTAACACAAATCAAAGTTAATCGAAATCGTGCCATCTTAGGCGAACAGTCTTTAGTCAAAAGAATCGACTCATTAGAATACTATAGCAGCTCTCGCCACGACCAGGCTATATAAATTGCCAGAACTCTATAAGCGGTCATAAGGCCCGACAAAATGTTTCTAACAGTCTGCCTATGTGATTGACTAGTCATCTCACATGACTCTATGGCACTTGAACTTGTCATCAATCGCATCACACTCTAGTCACTTCGAGACGTCACCACATACAAGCGACTATGGGCTAATACTATGTTAATACGGGTTCACTTTAACGGGGTTCAACGTTGTCTCTACAACCCGTTTGGATGTAACAAAGTATAATAAAAGAGTTTTAAAGTAAAACTCGAACGACAAATGCGATTATCACATATAAATAGTCAATGCCTGATTACTATTTCATGTTCTATAATCTAATTTGATCTTGTACGTAGTTTTTCATTTCAATTCAATAGAAATGACATGACTCATCATGTTTAGCCTTTGAGAAGGCTTTGGTTAGTAGGTTTTATCAATTTCTTGTATCTTACTCAACCTTACTACATACTCGTTTTCCTTTGTAATGTATACATATGCA
The DNA here is from genome assembly GCF_048544455.1 of Silene latifolia. Classification (NCBI taxonomy): domain Eukaryota; kingdom Viridiplantae; phylum Streptophyta; class Magnoliopsida; order Caryophyllales; family Caryophyllaceae; genus Silene; species Silene latifolia. The sequence continues at coordinate 90,686,776 of NC_133538.1, read as the reverse complement.
TTACAAAACTTTCTGAGTACGTGTCGAGATCCAATCAAGACATAGGCCGTCTACCCTAAGAATAGCTCCCACTGTTTTCACAGTGTGCGGGACTCATCCTTCTTGCACATCTCATGATTGCAAGTGTACTCAATTTCCGTTATAAATATCTCTCATTGTTCTTTATTGCCTAGAACGATTCTAGAAAATCTACTTCTTAATTAACATTGCCACAATGGTATCTTAACCATCCTAATGTGTTTCGATTATGGTTTTGTCGGAAACCATGCGCAATCTCAATTGTCAATTGTCACTTGTGTAACACCCTTACACAAAATTGCATCATAAACACTTTGCATCATAGCCTTAATGCTTCTGCAAGCACTTAAGGGTAATCTTTATGGCTTACTTGGTAAAGATTACTTAAATTTGATTTTGAAAACAATTCATCATACTCAAAGTATATGAAGTGTTATACATCATTACTCATTTAATTGATCCGGCAGCGGAAGCAAATGGAATCAATCAAATATGTTCAATTTAATCGAACTAGTCATGAATCTTATCAACATAAGACTTCTTATTGACGCTAATATCATGTAGATTTATCTTCATAAATTTGGATATTAAAGATGTATTATATTACTCCAAAAGTCTTAAATCATTCTTAATGATCAATATGTCATCCACATATCGGACTAAATAAAATTTCCGTAACTCCCACTAAACTCCATGTATAAACACAACTTCTCGACTTATCGAGAAAAGTTTTATAACATGATCAAAACATTGATTCCAACTCATTGATGTCCTACTTAAGATTCTCTCTTAAGTTTCACATTATCTTAGGATTTCAAGAATCTACAAAAACTCAAGACATGTATTGAATACCTTCCTTCTAATTGAAGAAGTGGGTTTTAGATTCACTCGCTATGTATTTCATAATAATGAAACACAATCCCTAAGAAGATCCAAATAGACTTAAGCATTTCCACTGGTGCAAAACCCTTTGCAACCAATCAAACCTTGAAATCTGTCTTTATTAGTGCAAAACCCTTTGTCACTAATCAAGCCTTTTTGTTTCGGATTTTCATGGCTCTAAGCCTTGTATTGAGTTGTGACTTAAACACTCTTATATAAGTCATATGTTCATTACTTTCTAGAAGTAATCAACTTGAATCAAACAATTTCTTTTGTATGTTATAAGCTCTTTACTTTCTTAAAAGTAGCATGAATTCATCATTTTTAACAAGTGACGAATTTTAACCTCCTAGGTTTTGAAGAAACAATGTCTTACACAAAACGTCTCATGTAGCCAAGAAAGACCAGTTTCTTGCGACATAACATTCTCTCTATGGCTCTTGAATAATTTCTCCCACTCTATCTTCTATAAATAAACTTGTATTTTAGAAAGACAGCTTCATGAGCCGCTATCCCGTCGTGCTCGTGATAATTGAAAAGGGAAAAATGAGCATTTGTTTCTTGTGAAAACTTACAACCATGGTACCCTTACCATTTCATATCTCATATGATTCGATTTAGTGGAAAAATAATTTAGACAAAAATGATAAAATCCCCAAAAGGATCAAGTAACTCAAAGTAACTTGATTGAAGTCCAAACCATATCGAATAGCGTTTGATTTCTTATCCAATCACACATTATTTCATAATGCGTGCTAAGAGAGATTAACTTGCGATATTAGATCACATTTCCATTGGCTTATATCAAAGTCTTCACTTTGATAATCCCATCACGTTAAATCGTGATTTCTTTAACTCTTTAAACTTCTTTAAAGATTTTCTATTTACCTTATTAAGTTAACACATTAGTGTCAACTTAAATCGTTGGTAAAAGAGAATGATCAACCTATTATGGATCAATGATTTATAACCTCGATCTCCTTTTCAACCAAAAGGCACGAGACATCTTGCTTTGAATACAAGATACGCATATACCATTAACAATCTAATGGTTTCAAGAGTACTCGTTAACTCTTTGCGTTCATTATTCCAAACTTTTAAGGTTTAATCTTGGGTTACCAATTTGAGTCTTGCATCATCTTCATGATATATTATTCTAGTTTGGTTTAGAATATAATCACCTTGATGATGGGCTAGCCATACATCAAATCATGGTGTATAGGGTCACAAAAGTGAAACCTCTTTTGTATCTTTAACAAATTGTATTCTTATTTAGAGTTTATGTACTTAATAGTCACAATTAAGTACAACTCCAACCCGAAAACTAGATTTAGTACACAATGACTCTATCTCTTGACTTCATTGTTGCTAGTCGTCATATTCTAATCATCCTATGTATCAAACATAATGATGAAAACCACCACCGGTTTCTAATATTGACGAAGTAATACTAGCAAAATTTATGTTTAATCAAATAAACATTTAACGAAGAAGGCCCCATTTGATGTCCCACAACTAACTTGTTGATTCTTCAATAATTTGGGATAGTTTCCTTTCTCGTGTCTAACATTTAAGACAATGGAAACTTTATCGGTCGGGATTGATAGGTTTAGTATCGTCATTCTCAACAACTTTACCTTTAACATAACCTTGTATCAATTCCATTCTAATTTTACTTCTTTAACCTCGTCCTCATCTTAACGGTTTAAGAGAATGCTCCCACTCAGTTCAATGAGTCTTTGCTTTGAGAAGCAAAATTTAATTCATGAATATTACTCTTCATTTGTTCGTTTTAGTCTTAAAACTTTCATTGAAGTGGTTGCGTTATTTTGGTCAATTTTGATTCCTAACAAATCTAGTTACCAAAACAATTTATCGGTTCAAGGTACTTAATTCATTTAAGTACATGAAAAATAATCCATTGTAAGTAGATGTGTTAGTCTAGAATCAAAAACCTGTTTGATAATGAATAACTTTAACCTATACTCTTTGCAAGAGATCTTTAGCAATGGTTAATTCAAGGTCTTTAGAAGAAAATTCAAATTTTGTCTTTAGTTACGATGTTTTAATGGAGTTTTGAATCAAAAACGAAATGATATCGTATATGAATTGTGGTAAAGAAATAGAACAATATAACAACGGAATAGTGGAAAACTTAACATTTATCGTTTTATTAATACTTGAAAAACAAGTATAGCATTTACATAGTGACCTCTACCCAACTATGATAAATGATTCCAAGATCCAAATTCATATTAACTTGGGCACGGTGTGGCCGATACATCCCTTATCAATATAACTCGGTGGATTAACTCTTTAATCGATTCTACTTTTAGAATTCTTGGTCAATAAAATTACATTAACATTTATCTTTAGCCCAAAACACATCCGACAAGGGCACGGTGTGGCCGATACATCCCTTATCAAAAACTTTTGTTGAGTTCAACCCAAATTTCGAATAAATGTGTCCATGATCCAAATCCACATCAACTTGGGCACGGTGTGGCCGATACATCCCTTATCAACATGAATTCGGTGGATAGACATTTATCACCCACTTCCCCTACGTAACAAGGTTTGTACCCCGGTGTGGCCGAGTGCACTCCCTCGCGAAATAGGTTTTCATGGTTTCTACTATTTGGTAAGGCTATGTCTCAATTAATTGTTTTAGCGAGAGGTCATGTCAATTTATTATCTATCACGTTTTAAGTGAACTAAAGCGGTGAACTACGATAATTCTAATTGACATGTTCGATAAACTCGATTAAAAGATGATGCATGTTTTAGTTATGGCGATTTAGCGATACATGCAACATATAAATAAAATGCAAAGCATAAAAATTAAATCCTAGTATGGCCTTCCTAAAATAGAAAATCTAATTAACTATTACATATTCGGAAACCAACTCCATTAGTCCCTTGAACTTCGGTTGTGGCACGCATCTCGAGGTAACACCGTCTTTATGTATCGCCATCTTGAAGAAAACCGTCTTTGGGAACTCCGAAATGAATAAAATTACATAATAAATTACAAAATTTCCTATTATACATTTGTAACTATAATAAAATAAATCTATTAAATTACAAGACGGTGATACGAGATCACAATAAAACTACAACCGAATCGATATTCCCATACATTTCGGGAAATACCAATTAAAATCTAAGGCCATACTAAGTAAAATTACATAATTCAAAAATTACATAAATTAAAATTATGACAATCATAAAGAAAATGCAGCATTATAATATGTATGAACATGCCCAATTTTATGCTAAATCGCCTTTAATTAGCCAATATCGTATATTACTCGGTTTTTACGGATTTGCGTGATTTCAACATTTTATAATCACAAAAATTACATAAATTCATTTTTATGTATAAGTTAATTACCCTAAACTCTTAGGACTCAAAATTTAGTCTTCACTAATTATTTGACCATAATTAACTCATATTACTAAAATTGTTCATTAATGGACCCAAAATTACAAAATAAACTATAAACTTCAAATAAATCACAAAATTTCAAATAAATTTGAAATTTGAAATTTAAACTCATGAACATTCTGGAAAAATACCATGACACTCATAATGTTCAAAACTTAGGTTAAAAATTTCGAAATTTATACGGAAAAACAATGTTGCGGTTTATCGGTTTTAACAAAATAATCATAAAAACATGAGAAAAATTATATTCATTAACTTTTCAATTTTAGATCTGAAAAAGATAATAAAATGCAACATATAATGTTTTTCCTTAGTCATAGATTATGTTTTATTAATTTTTCACTAATAATGTCACTATTTATGCTATTTTTCTTCAAAAATCCATAAATCATGCAAAAAGACTTCACTATAGCCTATTATTTTACACACATCTTGTAAAATATCATGTGACAACATACTAAATTTCTATGACCAGATTCGAAATTTATCTCATATTAACCTATTTATCACTTAAATCCGAATTTAATAATGAAAAATCCATTTTTCGAGCATAAGAACTCATAAAATTATGAAAATTTCCAGATCATCTAAAAATAATATATGTGACAACATATCCAAAAACCACTGGAAAAAAACGAAGTATAGCTAATTTTAGTCCGAAAATGACATTTTTACTCATAAAATCATATTTAAATGCCATTATTGTATAATATGAACAATAAAAATCCGTAAATTAACCAAAATATCCTAAAAACATTTTAGGACCAGAAATTTAACATGCATAAATTAATTTCGTGATATCTCATAATAACACTAATTATTCAAGTCTTATATGGTATTCTTATAACTCGGAAAAACTTTTAACCGATTTGCATGCAAACAACCAAGGCTCTGATACCGATTGAAGGAAAAGTAGATCTATATACTCAACATATTCAAATATGTTTTATTTTAATTTGTCATAAAATTAATGATTAATCTTATGCATGCAAACTTTGAAACAAAATAAGGAAGAAACATTGTTCTTACATTGGAATTTCGGTTCATATGGGCACAAGTGAGTTCACCTACTCACTTGTTCTTGATCTTTCCTTATGGATGAACAAGATTCAAGTATAGAATCCCTCCCAAAAGCATATACCCAAGGAATCTCTTAATAACTTAAATATTTATGATCTAGTAATAATATAAGTTTTTACTATAAAATTGACACAAATAAATTGTATTATTACTCTTGAAAATTTCGGTCAAGAGGGGGAATTTTGTGAGATTTTATTTCTCTAGAATTTTACAAATTGTAGAGAGTTTCTAATTTTCTTACTCTAGAAAAATTTGTATCCAAAATGATGAATGAATAATGAAAAGAAAAATTCTCTTTTCTTTTCTCATATGGTTGGCCGAAAAAGGCCTTGGGTAGTATGCCCAATGCTTTTTATTTTTGCTCTTCTCAAAAGCTTAGGTTTGCATGGCTACTTGTTAGCTTCCATCATTGTGTTTTCCACTTAACAATTAACACAATTTTATTCCACTAACTCCCTCCATAATTTCGGTACATGCAATATGAAATGGATGGTCCATTTTATTTTGTCATTTGTCGATTGTAACATATGTGACATGTTACTTGACATATGAAATTGTAATGTATTTTTAACATATTAAAAATCAACAAACTCATAAAATATGTCATATACAAAATCGACTAGTAATTCATAATTACTTTTACCAAAATGGTTTCCAAATTATAAACTACAACATTCTGTATTTATAATAAATTATTCATTCCGTTTCAATTGTTTCTGTAAACAATAATTTCATCTAAGTAATAAAACAATTCGATTACTTAGACCGTGTCTCATTTAATCATATTTACAATAAGATACGTAAATTATACTCACAAAATTATCCGTCAATTTTAAGCAATTTAATTAACTCGTATCGGTATACGATTAATTAAATAATCAATTAAGAGTATTTCCCTATAGGTATGACCTAAGGGGATCAACTGATCACCACCGTCGCACGACAGTAATGTCAAACTCTAGTCAGCCAATCATTACCGATATGTGTGGACCAGTTGACTGTAAAATATTACATCCCACATGTATTCTTAAAATGATATTTAATAATGATATTTAAATCATGTGATCGCACTATTGTTTGAGGACACATTTCCCAACATAAGGTGGGTGCTAGGGTGATGTATATGAAGCAGGGGCTACCGGCGATACCTTGGGATGAGTTTAGGATAGCGATGAGACGTGAGTTTGTGCCGGAACATGTGAGGAGTAAGTTGAGAGAAGAATTTGATGATTTTAAGATGACATCTGAGATGACGGTAGCTGAGTACTACCGCAAGTTTAATGAGAAGTCCATGTATGCTGAGGACATTGGCTGAGTGAAGAGAACTTGTCATTGAGATTTGAGAAGGGGCTGACCCCCAAGATTATGGAGAAGCTAACGGTGTGAGTCCTTACATATGTGAAGGAAGTCTATGAGCGAGCTTGGAGGGTTGAGAGGTTAGTTTAGATGACCAAGGAGAGGGATGCTGAGAAGAGGAAGGCTGAGAGTGAGGGTGGTGGTCAGTCCAGCTACAAGAAGAGTAACCATAATCAGGTGAGAGCATATTCATCGGGCTCGGGGTTCAGGTTTGGGGCTTCATACGGACGTGGTCATTGTAATGGTGGTGGCAGTTAGGGTATGACCTGTTATAACTGTGGCGTTGTAGGCCACACGAGACATGAGTGCACCAGTACAGTGAGTGGGGGTTTCCAGAGACCGTCACAGCGGAGTTTCTCACAGGGTCCTACACAGAGTTATGCTAGTAACAGGCCGGCTGGGTCATGGAACAACAGGGTAGGTCAGAGAAACAACGGTGGGACTAACCGTAATGTCAGTAATTATTATAAGAAACCGGCTACAAACACCAACAACAACCAGGGGTCGGGTGCTAAACCGACTACCTCAGCTAGTACTGTCCAGGGAGGTGGGCAGAAGAGCAGTGGTAACATGTTATCACCGGTACATTTTTTTGTTAATGGAGTTTTTACCTTTGTTTTTTTTGATTCGGGAGCGTCACAGTCGTTTGTATAATCGAGTCATGTTAAACGGTTGGGTTTGAGTAAGTATGAGTCTGTAAGAGAGGAAGTTTTTATACCTTCGGGTGAGTCGGTATCTTGTGGGCGGTTGTATAGAGGTGTGTTTATGATAGTTAGGCAAGTTGATCTACATGTAGACTTGTTAGAGTTCCCTTTAATTAGATGGTTTTGAGATGATAGTTGGGATGGATTGGTTGGGAAACTAGAAGGGTAATATAGATTGCCATCAAAAGAGAGTTTGTTTGAGAGGTCCTAAGGGGATTAGTGTGTCTTATCGTGGGTTTGTTGTCAAAACCAAAGTTAAGTTGATTGCAGCAGTGACCTTGAAGTCCTATCTGAGGAAGGGGTGCCCGTTGATCTTGTACAATGTGAGGGATCATAGAGTGGAGAGTCCGACAGTAGAGCAGATACCAGTGGTGGGAGAGTTTCCAGATGTCTTTCCAGAGGAGATTTCGGGGTTACCATCGAAGAGGGAGATAGATTTCAGTGTTGAGCTGAAAACGGGGACGGGGCCAATCTCTAAGGCACCGTACCGTATGGGTCCTAAGGAATTAGAAGATATAAGGAAGCAGTTGGATGATCTGATTGAGAGGGGATATATTAGACCTAGTGTATCACCGTGGAGAGCACCAGTTCTGTTTGTAAAAAAGAAAGATGGGAGCTTGAGGTTGTGCATCGACTATAGGAAGCTGAACAGAGTGACGATAAAGAACAAGTATCCTTTGCCAAGGATAGATGATTTGTTTGATCAGTTGAGCGGTGCAGCAGTCTTTTCTAAGATTGATTTGGCGTCGGGTTACCATCAGGTGAAGATTAGAGAGGAGGACATACCAAAGACAGCTTTCACATCAGAGTATGGTCATTATGAGTATGTGATGATGCCGTTTGGGTTGTCTAACACACCTGCAGTGTTTATGGATTTTATGAACCGGGTCTTCAGTCAATTCTTGGATCGATTTATGGTGGTTTTTATAGACGATATCTTAGTCGTTTCTAAGATTAAGGAGGAACATGAGGAACATTTGAGGATTGTGTTGCAGACCTTGAGGGAACATCAGTTGTATTCAAAGTTGTCCAAGTGTGAGTTTTGGTTGGAGGAGGTTGCTTTTCTGGGGCATGTGATTTCAAAGAAAGGGGTAGCTATGGATCCTCCAAATATTGAAGCAGTTACCAAGTGGGAAGCACCAAAGAATGTGGCAGAGATCAAGAGTTTCTTGGGTTTAGCAGGGTATTATCGACGGTTCGTGAAAGATTTCTCCAAGATAGCTACACCTATGATAGCTTTGATGAGGAAAGAGAACAGGTTTCGTTGGGATAATAGTTGTGAGACAGCGTTCCAGACATTAAAGAAGCGTTTGACAACTTCTCCAATCTTAGCATTGCCTGAAGGGAGTGAGAACTTTGAAGTGTATACAGATGCTTCAAAGAATGGGTTGGGTAATGTGTTGATGAAGAATGGGAAAGTGATTGCCTATGATTCTAGGCAATTGAAGCCTTATGAGGAGAACTACCCTACACATGATCTAGAGTTGGGTGCAGTTGTGTTTGCCCTTAAGATTTGGAGACATTACCTATATGGGGCGACCTTTAAGGTGTTTTCGGATCACAAGAGTTTCAAGTACATCTTCACTCAAAAGTAGTTGAACATGAGGTAGAGGAGGTGGATGGAGTTGATTGGGGACTATGACATGGATATTATATACCAAAAAGGGAAGGCTAATGTGGTTGCAGATGCTTTGAGCAGGAAGAGCGTGCATTCTCTTTGCACGGCTGTGTCTTTGATGAGATTGAGAGATGAGGTGGGGAAGTTCGGGATACATATGATCCAGAAAGGGGATGCTATGGGGGATTTGGCAGTGGAGCCGGACCTTTATGATGATATTCGCAGCAAACAGGCGTTGGATCCCAAGATTGAGGAGTGGAGAGCTGGAGTAGAGAAAGGGACAGTGTCTAGATTCTCTATTCATACAGATGGTAGTGTGAGATTTGATGGGAGGTGGTGTGTCCCTAATGATGAGGAGTTGAAAAAGATAATCATGACAGAGGCTCATTGCACACCATACTCGGTACATCCAGGCGGTGACAAGCTATACAGAGATTTGAAGAAGACTTTCTGGTGGCCTGGGATGAAGAAAGAAATAGCTGAGTTCGCGGCTCATTGTTTGACGTGTAAGAGAGTGAAAGGCGAGCAGCGACGACCACAAGGTAAGATTCAGTCTCCTGAGGTACCTGAGTGGAAGTGGGAGTCCATTTCTATGGATTTTATCGTGGGTTTACCGAAGGGTCAACAGGGTAACAACATGATATGGGTTATAGTGGATCGACTGACCAAGTCAGCTCATTTTGTGCCAATGAAAGATACATGGACTAAGACACAGTTAGCTATATATGGCTTATCGGAAAAACGTGGTTCGACTGCATGGGGTGCCTAAAGATATAGTGTTTGATAGAGATTCGAGATTCATCTCACGGTTTTGGAAAGAGTTGCAGGAGTCTCTGGGAACTACCTTAAAAGTGAGTACAACATTTCATCCTGCGATAGATGGCCACACGGAGAGGACCATCAAGACTCTAGAGGATATGTTGCGAGCTTGTGTTATGGATTTTGGTGGTATTGGGAGCAGAGGTTGGATTTGATTGAGTTTTCCGACAACAACAGCTATCACACCAGTATTGGCATGGCGCCTTTTGAGGTTTTATATGAGAGGAGGTGTTGGAGTCCGATTTGTTGGGACGATAGTGTTGAGGCAGTGGTTTTAGGACCAGAGATGGTGCATGAGATGGTGGAACAGATTACGCTGATCAGACAGAGGATGAGAGCGGCCCAGGATCGACAAAAGAGTTATGCAGATCTACATCGCCGTGATATAGAGTTTCAAGTTGGGGACAAGGTTCTTTTGAAAGTGT